>NC_056733.1:1345088187-1345388187 GCF_019279795.1 Protopterus annectens | reverse complement strand
ATAAAACTGCAGTATTTTAAGTCTGATATTAAAAAGTGAAAAACTGCAGAAGTTATCAGACTGCTATCATCAAATTAAGCTTGGGGTGAACATTTTCCTTTGAAAATGCTTTTCAGCATGTTGTGTTAGGGCTTCATGAACTATGACATTATTGTTTTGTATATTTAGATGCAAAAGGGCTGAGAATTTTTTTCTATTGGCAGTGACATAATGTAGCAGTTTGCTTCCTGTAAATGTTATTTTGAGAATGAAATTCTAAAATGTCAGTAATTGCTGAAGTTATGAGTTACCTTCAAAGTACTTTGAAATGATAGCCACAGAGAAAATTACATACAAATATCTATCTATCTATCTATCTATCTATCTATCTATCTATCTATCTATCTATCTATCTATCTATTTATCTATCTATCTATCTATCTATCTATCTATCTAAAATTCTATCTATCTATCACTTATTCTTAAACAGAGAGTATATCAAGTTTTTTTTTATCATGACATTGGTACTTCATCTATCAGACTATCTATCTATCTAAGGGCTTGTAAAGGCATCTATCCACTTCTACTAAGATTGTTTCCTATCTATCTATCTATCTATCTATCTATCTATCTATCTATCTATCTATCTATCTATCTATCTGTCTATCTATCTATACACTCTGTATTCATACCTCTTTTTCCTTTATTTATTTATTGACATTGCAGGAAGAAGAAAATTCTGTCTCCTGCATCAGGGTTAATTACAAGCAGAAGCATATCAGAACCATATATGTCTTAGGGTTTTTAAGAAAGTTTATCTACTACCACCAATGCATTTGTGCTATTTGTTTATTTTATGTATTATTTATTTATTTGCATTTGTTTGTTTTAATGGTCTGTCCAGGTACAAGGTCCTCAGCCTCCTGAGGAGAAAAGCTCCAAAAAAAATGCATATATTAACTTTACAAAAAGTTACAGTATGAAAGAGGAGAATAAGTCTAATAAAAGTAATACAAACAACTGTCACTTAATGGTTAGAAGATAAAAAAGTTCATGTTATACCAAGTAGGTAATCCTAATTATTAAATCAAAAAACATACCCCGGGATTCATGAAGCTTGGTGCAAGGACAGCGTTAGCCTTGTGCCGACTATGCAGTGTAGAGATGGCACAGCAGCACCACATGCATATTAATGAAGGCACGCTGCCGCAACGTCCATGTGCATAGGAAACGTGAGCGAGTGTAGGGGGCGTGTCTAAGTGCTGCACGGAGGCGTGAACATGTCGGCTGCAGATGTGCAACCTAAAATGCTGACTAGTATAGCCTGTCTCTAATAATAATCACTCCAGTCAGTGTCCATGGATACTGAAATGTATGCAAAGCATACAAGACAGTTTTCCGAACACCAAAATAAAAAGTAAACACAAAGGCACGTAGCTGAATATTGAGTCCCCGTCCATCGAACAAATGATATTTAAAACCCCGTGCCCGTATTCCATTGTAGTCTTGATTGTTATACCAAGTGGAAGCGAAATGCAGTGTGTTAGTGCGCCGCTGCCATTTGCTAAGCCTAGCCCAATGGTTAGGGTTACCACCTGTCCCACATTGTGAGGAACAGTCCCTCTCTGGGCAGTTGTGTCCATACCAAAACCATTATAAATGTTAAATGTCCTGCGATTGTAGGACAAAATTATGTCCCATATTTTATGTAATAGTTCCAACAATACTTATTTCTGTATGTAAAATACCTACATTTTAAAAGAAACAGAATAAGCAACTAGACTGCTACAACAATAAGCTTTCATTTAGGCATAAAACTAAAGTACTATTCTTTGTACTGACTGTGGGTATGTGTTGGTCTGTAAAATCTGATGTGTGTCCCGAAAATGTCGCATTTTGGTCATATGAAAAGTCTTGCTTTGTCTGTGAGGAAGTTTTTGTGTTTATAAAGGGTTCCCATTTTTTTTATGAACTTTCTGGATAGTTTGAGCTATGTGCAAATCAAAGGACAGGTTGTTGTCTATTTCTATCCCTAGGAGCTTTGTATGGGTGCATGGGGAAATGATAGTTCCATTTTTAGATAAGATGGAAAAGTCATTGGGAGTAGTTTTTGTTTTGTTAGGGGTGAACAAGAGAAGTTTTGTTTTGTTGGAGTTTAGGATAAGTTGGATGTCTGTGATCCAAGTTTCTATAGAAGAGAATGATTCTTGGGCTTGTTCTAGCAAGATGTTGATAGATGGGGCTGCGCAGATGAGTGTAGAATCATCTGCATACTGTAAGTGAGGCTTGTTTTGAGGTGGTGTGTAAGTTGTTAGTAAAAATAGAGAACAGAAGTGGGCCTAATATTGAGCCTTGTGGTACCCCTATAGAGTTTGGGAGAGGGGGGGATAGTTGATTTTGCCATTGCACAGATTGTTTCCTATCTGATAAACAACTTTTGAACCTGGAGATAGTGGGGGGAGTAAAGGATAGTGAGTGGAGGGTATCCAATAGTTTTGGATGTGAGACCATGTCAAATACCTTTGACAGGTCCAAGAAGATTGCAGATACATAGTTATTGTTGTTTCTCTGATAGTTAACTTGATTGGTAAAGGAGAGAAGGGCAGAAGTTGTACTGTGGTGAGGTCGGAAACCATGTTGGGTGGGGGAGAGAAGATTGTTTGTTTTCAGGTATTGCATGGTTTGATAATGTATGCATTTCTCTAAGAGCTTGGATAGGGGGATAGTATAGCTATAGGCCGATAGTTGGAAAAGTCGTAAGATTTTCCACCTTTATGTAGAGGTATAATGTAGGATATTTTCCATAGTTATATTTACAAATATATATATACCCCAATCCAGGTCCTAATTTCTCTCCTACAAATCTCCCTTGCACCAACAACAAATCCTCTAACAAAAACCTCAAATTCCTCACTATCAACGCCCAAAGCCTAAAAAATAAATTAACCCTCTTCCATGCCTGGCTCAATCACAACTCTCTTGACATAGCAGCTATCTCTGAAACCTGGCTAAAACCTCACATTAATGACTCTGAATTCCTACCCCCAGGATTCCATTCTCTCCTATCTGACCAACCTAATAGAAGAGGTGGTGGTGTTGCTCTAGTCTACTCCAATCTTTTGTCAATCACTCCCTACCCAAACCCTATCCCTTCTTTCAATAATGCTGGACTTGTAATTGGCATACTAAAAATAAACAACCATAAAAGTATCTGCATTATTTGCCTCTATATTCCTCCTGGCAACAATACCAATACTCTGGAAGACATCCTCTCCTGGACTTCCTCCAATATTAAGCTAGAAACCTTAATTTTTGGGATATGTAAATATTGACCAGGGGCGGCTCGTGGCATAGGGCTGCCGGACTGCAGCCCCCTCAAAAATAAAAAAAGAAAGAAAGAAAAATGAAAAATAAAAAAAATTATTTTTTCAAAATTCTTTACAATGTTTATTTGTATGGAGTTTGTGCTTTTTAATTTACAATGTTTATTTGTGTGTGTGTGTATGGTGCTTGTGCTTTACTGGAGTGTTTGTGTATTGTGCTTTTTACAATGGTGTGTGTGTGTGTGTGAAAATGCCCCAGGTGCTTATGGTGGTGTGGTAGGGAATGCCTCAGGCTTGAACCCTGTACCCTGTATGCAGGTGTTAAAGACTTGAGTTCCCTACCCACCACCATTTGTAAAAAAATTTCAGATTTTTGCCTCATATTCGATCTGATCTGTTCCTCATAATATCTGTGGTTTGTAAATGTTGCAATGCTTGATATTTGATGGTGTAGTAGTATTATTGTTGCCTCACAACTGCAGGTTTTTGGGTTTGATTCTTGGCTGGGGTTCCTTCTTTGTGGGGTCTGTATCTTCTCCCTGTGTTTGTGTGGGTTTGCTTTTGTGTCCTCCCATGTTACAAAGACATGTCTGCATTATTTCTTCCTGGGCCTCTGCTGAAAATTGTTTATTTGTTCCAAGTCAGACTGTCCTGATTAAAAAATGTTAAATAAAATTGACAGGCATTTGAATTTCAGACTTAAGGGTTTCTGAATGTTTAATTCCTTGTATTTGATGGTGCAGTGGTAGTATTGTTGCCTCACAGCTATAGGTTTTCTGGTTTGATTCTTGGTTGGGTGGCTTCTGTGTGGAGTCTGCATCTCCTCCATGTGTTTGTGTGGATTTGCTCTGGTGCCCTGCCATTTTACAAAGACGTGTCTGCAGTTTTAATCCCTGCTGAAAATTGGTTTTGTTCTGTCCAGTAAAATTGACAGGCATTTGAATTTCAGACTTCAGGTTTCTGAATGTTTAATTCCTTGCATAATTGATGGTGTGGTGGTAGTATTGTTGCCTCACAGCTATAGGTTTTCTGGTTTGATTCTTGGTTGGGGTGGCTTCTGTTTGGAGTCTGCATCTCCTGCCTGTGTTTGTGTGGATTTGCTCTGGTGCCCTGCCATTTTACAAAGATGTGTCTGCAGTTTTAATCCCTGCGTCTCTGCTGAAAATTGTTGTTGTTCTGTCCGCAGTAAAATTGACAGGCATTTGAATTTCAGACTTCAGGTTTCTGAATGTTTAATTCCTTGTATAATTGATGGTGCAGTGATAGTATTGTTACCTCACAACTATAGGTTTTCTGGTTTGATTCTTGGTTGGGGTGGCTTCTGTCTGCATCTCCTCCCTGTATTTGTGTGGATTTGCTCTGGTGCCCTGCCATTTTACAAAGACGTGTCTGCAGTATTAATCCCTGCGTCTCTGCTGAAAATTGTTTTTGTTCTGTCTGCAGTAAAATTGACAGGCATTTGAATTTCAGACTTCAGGTTTCTGAATGTTTAATTCCTTGCAGATTTGATGGTGCAGTGGTAGTATTGTTGCCTCACAGCTGTAGGTTTTCTGGTTTGATTCTTGGTTGGGGTGGTTTCTGTGTGGAGTCTGCATCTCCTCCCTGTGTTTGTGTGGATTTCCTCTGGTGCCCTGCCATTTACAAAGACGGTTCTGTAGTATTAATTCCTCGTCTCTGCTGAAAATTGTTTTTGTTCTGTCCGCAGTAAAATTGACCGGCATTTGAATTTCAGACTTCAGGTTTCTGAATGCTTAATTCCTTGCAGATTTGATGGTGCAGTGGTAGTATTGTTGTCTCACAGCTATAGGTTTTCTGGTTTGATTCTTGGTTGGGGTGGCTTCTGTGTGGAGTCTGCATCTCCTTTCTGTGTTTGTGTGGATTTGCTCTGATGCCCTGCCATTTTACAAAGACGCGTGTCTGCAGTATTAATCCCTCGTCTCTGCTGAAAATTGTTTTGTTCTGTCCGCAGTAAAATTGACCGGCATTTGAATTTCAAACTTCATGTTCTTTAGAATACATAGTAGCACAACCTTTTTTTCTAGCAATTTTCTTAGTTTATAAGATGAATATTTTAAATTTGTCCCTATTTTTGGGACTGTATTCCCCATTATTGGCTTCGTCCAGGTTTTTGTGCTAAGGTTGACAGCTATGGCAAGAACTGAATTCACTGAATATGGACTGTAGAATTGTGCATATTTACTGATAGAGGTGCACTGTAGAATTGTGCATATTTACTGATAATGGTGGACTGTAGAATTGTGCATATTTACTGATAATGGTGGACTGTGGAATTGTGCATATTTACTAATAATGGTGGACTGTAGAATTGTGTATATTTACTAATAATGGTGGACTGTGGAAGTCTGAGTAGACTTTTTATGATAAATGTTCTCAACTGGGCAGTTTTGCCATTATGGGTGCATATGTTTTGTTTCATTGCTTACT
The DNA here is from genome assembly GCF_019279795.1 of Protopterus annectens. Taxonomy (NCBI): domain Eukaryota; kingdom Metazoa; phylum Chordata; order Ceratodontiformes; family Protopteridae; genus Protopterus; species Protopterus annectens. The sequence continues at coordinate 1,345,382,440 of NC_056733.1, read as the reverse complement.
GGAAAAATGTTCAAAACAAATTTAAAACACCCTCTAACAAGTGTACTGTATTGTACAAGGAATATAATTTTAGTACAATGAGGAAGGTGTATCAAAGAGCACATGTATGTTTCATATGCAAAGGGCCTATGATTCGAAAACAGCCCAAAATTAATCTTTATCTGCCACTGGCAAAATGTATTTTCTTTGAATGTGGGTTTCAATGCTGTTTCAATGAATGTGAGTTTCAAGGGCAGAGAAGTTTTAATGCTAAGTTTTCATTGTGAGACTGCATTGCTTTGTTTAACAGATGACTTAATGTTTGTGCTGCAAAATACAAAATAAAACTTTCAAATGAAGTCCAATCATTGAAGTAAAGCAGTATGCACATTAGTGTTTATGGTAATGGAGTGAAATAGCCAAGTAATGGTTAATTGGAATGGCTGCAGAGGCTCCAGTTCAACCATTATTTTGTCAGGGGAAGGGGCAGCAAACTCAGACAGGCCCAGCTGAACTATACCTCCCAACTGTCCAGATTTTCAAAAGAATGAATAGATTTTTGCTTCTTATTTTTGGTTTGTTGTTCATAAAATTTGTAGTTTTAATTCCTAAATGATTTGCCAGAAGTCACTAAATAATAAGTTTCAGACTTCATAACCTTCATAAAATGCATGTTAAAGTAAGAGCCGCTTCTATCAACTGTCTCAATTTATACAAGAGCAATTTTAGTACTGTTTATATGTGCCCCCAATATATTTGGCCTTGTTCAGATTTACTGCATTAACAGGTTGAGAGGTACATGCAAATAAATTGTTTTATAGAATTAGGCATAGCCAACCTCTCAACTGTCCCCAATTTTGTCTCAAAATGTTGCTCTTCCCCTAATAATCCCTCCATAAAATAGCAATTTTGAAGAAAACATGGAGGGTTTACAATTAAGAAATAACTGTAATAATCAAAGTTATAGATTACTTGAAATGCATGTAGATTCTTTTATTTTGTCAGCTGCTCAAGGTAGCAGTACTAATATTAAAGTGTCCCTTCTTTGACAGGTAGAAGCTGTATTGTGTGTCTATTTTATATTTTTGCATCACATTTTTGGTCCATTTTTCAGAAAATTGTGTTTTTTGGCAAATTAGTGACAAATCACTAAAGACTGAAGTTAGAAAATGACAGACATTTGAGTTTCAGATTTTATACCCTTCAGAAAATTCATACTAATGCAAGACCTATTCTATTATCTTTCTAAGTTTATTAGAGCAATATTTAAAAATTGTCCTTATTGTTGTGCCTTTGTCCCACTTCTGTGTATGGCTTTGTCCATATTTCTTGCTCTTGAAGTTGAGAGGTATGACAAATGTGTCAGGGCCATCACAGTCAGCCAGAGAGATTTCAAATTGTGACATGCTTGTTGCACCCCACTCCCCCATGTAGTGACTCTGGATGTGTCCAAGCAAGGCAAGGAGTAGTTGTATCTACCTTGGATGGGGAGGACACACTGCATAAGTACTACAGTGGCTTTTCATCTGTCCTTGATTTTGCAGAATGGTCTGGTTTCTGTCATATTTTTGTACTGTTGATTTATGCTTATTACTCAAAGTGCCTGTTGCTCTGTGTTTAAGTAGCAATGCTTTAATGACCATAAGGTGCTTGTCTGACATCGTAAGATGCAAGTAAGCTTTAATAAGCATACTGTTAAAGAATTGCCAACATTGAAAGCCTTTCTGTTGTTGCCATGCAGAGAATACTTGACTAGATAATGTATAAGCCTTGGGTATTAAAGGACAGGATTCCATTATTTTAAAAAGCTCATTACACTTGTTGGAGACTTCCAGTCATCTCTACAGGCTTTACCCGTAAACTAAACAGAATGCCAATCATGTGTGGTCCATAACCTGTACAGTAATCCTTTAAGCAATGTATCTTGAGCTTGCTTCTTGTTTGCTTTTCATTTTTACTTTTATCATGTTTTCCCATGAAACAAGTTGTCAGGCAGCAGGTCTTTTTGGATAAGAAACATTTTTACAAGTGGGGCATCACATAGATTTCTACTTTCAGCATGTTGCTTGGTACTTTAATAAAGCTGAATATATTATAATTAGAACTGCAGTGCAAGGAGAAGTGGTTTGAGTTGAGTGCTTCTGGTTTTCTTATACTTGATTTTGACTGGCATTCCAGTAATGTATTTAAAAAGTAATTTATTTTTTCATGCCTCACAACCTTTTGTTTCCATCTAGATATTAAGTAAGCTGTCATGCAGCCAATGCATTGAAATATTTTTATTCTTCTACACTTATTTTTGTCTTGATTGGACTTTCATAATGATGGTTTGCCACCCAGGGCAGCGTATTTAATTAAAGTTATTTTTTTTGTGGTTTTGTGCATAGCTCCTCCCCTTTATGGTTGACCACACCCCTTCCCTTTGACCCCGCCCATTCAGCGTCTCCTGCAGCCCCCCTGTGATTTGAAGTCACCAGCCGCCACTGATATTGACTGGGGAAAAATCATTAACCCTAATCCCACAATAACCATCAACCTATTCAACTTCACTCAACTTACTAACTCCATTACTAGACCTAACAAAACTAATCCCCCTGGCACCATACTTGACTGGATCCTAGTATCTCATCTTAACAAAGTTATAACATCTGGTGTCACTCCTGGCCCTTTAGGAGACCACCTCCCTGCCTTCTCCATTTGAGCTTCTCCCACCTCCCCACACTCTCCCCACTACATTCATACTTGTAACCTATCTAACTTCAACCCTACTTCTTTCTCCAACTCTCTTAAGCTAACTAACTGGAGCCCCCTAAAAACACTACCATTAGACAAAGCCGTTGACTATTTCAATTCTACTTTCATAACTGTCCTTAACTCCTTAGCTCCCATAAGAACAAAAAGAGTTAAAACAAATACCACCCCTTGGCTCACCAAAGACACAAAAACAGTAATGCTGCAAAGGGATAAAACCTGGAAAACCTACATTAAACACAAACAACCTGAAATCTTCCTTAAGTATAAGCAGTTGAGAAACCTTGCCAAAAAGCAAGTCATTAGAGATAAAAAGTCTTACTACATCAAACTACAAGAAAACCGTGCTAGAAATCCCAAGCAATTCTGGAATTCTATTAATTCCCTCCTTAGACCAGGTACAAAAAACAACCCCTGTCCTGATACCAGCAAATCTGACCTTGAAATAGCCTCCTTATTCATTTCCTTCTTCACCTCTTCCATCGCTGAGCTAACCAAGACATTCGCAAACAATAACCTTCCTCCCCTCCCTGCTCAGTCTTCCATCCCCTTCTTTCCCCTCCCCTCTTTTGAACTCAAACCAGTATCGACTGACCTAATAAAGAAACTTCTCTATAAACTAAAGCCTTGCTCCAATGCCCCTGACAGCATTCCATCCTCCTTCCCAAAATAGCTTCTGACTCTATTGCTCTACCTATCAGCATCCTAATTAATAGGTCTTTACTTGAATCCTATGTACCTAAACTATAGCGCACCACTTTCATTCTTCCTCTCCATAAAGGTGGCAAAAATTGTAATGTCTCCAATTTCCACCCTAGAGCCATCCTCTCCCCTAACTCCAAAATCCTAGAAAAATATATCCACCTGCAGCTCCTGCCATTTCTTACCAAACACCAACTACTCTCTCCTACCCAACACGGCTTCCGCCCCGGACACAGTGCTAACACCACCCTTCTCTTCTTCTTGAAGTCTGTTAATTCAGCATGTGACTCTGGTAATATAGTATCCTCTGTTTTACTAGACTTATCCAAAGCTTTTGATACTATTTCCCATACCCACTTTCTAAATTACCTCTCTAATCTCAACCTATGCCTAAAAACCCTTTCTTTGTTCTCCAGCTACCTTTCAAACAGGCCCCAAGTGGTGAAATGGGGCCAAGCCACCTCTACTTTCCTTCCTATCCCTACCGGAGTACCCCAAGATTCCATACTAGGCCCATTACTATTTAATATCTTTATTAATGACTTCCACAAAGCCATTCCTAACACCAAAATTGTGCAATACGCTGACGATTCCACTTTGATCTGCTGTGCCCCTAACCTAACAGAGCTCCAAGCCCAAACATAAAATGCCTTCTCAACCACTGAAAACTGGATGCTCCAAAATCATCTCTTTCTAAATGCAAACAAAACTAAGATCCTCCTTTTCTCCCCCTCTAAATCCTCCTCTCTTGATAAAAACTCATTTCAAATTACCAGCCTCAACAACTCCTCTATCGAGATTGTTCCCTCCACCAAACTTCTCGGTGTTAAAATTGATAACCAACTAAAATTTAATACTCATATCCAGCTATACATCAAAAAAACACACATAAAACTATGTTGACTGTATAGAAACAACCACTTCCTCTCTCCTCACACCAGACTAACCCTTGCCTCTACCTACATCCTTCCCTCCCTACTGTATGGAGCTCCCCTGCTCACTAATTTCTCATCCACACTTACCTCCAAATTGGAACAATGTTACAACAAAATCTCTAGATTTGCCACAAATGCCAAATCCTCCTCTCATCATTGCACCTCCCTTCACTCTCTAAACTGGCTTGAACTCGCTAATCAACTTGACTTTCTCCAACTCATCACAGCCTACAAATTATTGTTCCAACCTTCTAACTGCCCTGCTCTTTCTAAAATTCTACTACCTTATACCTCCCTTAGATCACTTAGATCTTCTCACCAAAACCTGATCACCGTACAAAAACCCAAGCGGCCAGCAGGTCAGCTTCTCTTATTCTTTACCCTAGCTAAAAAATGGAATGCCCTGCCCTCCACACTAAGGACATGTACCAACCTTAATAACTTCAAAACGCAACTTCATTCCTACCTCTATCTAAACAGGTATTGCAACTGCACTCTTCAGCCCATACCTCTCAAACGATCTTCTCCCTTCTCTCCAGGCTAATGTCTTCACCTTCCTAACCTCTTTTAAATATACTTAGCATGGGCAACTAAATAGTAGAATTTTGATTTTTATGATATAAGCCTGTCTTCCTCCTGAACAAACAGAAATTGCTAGTGTTTATTCTTTTTGTTTGCTACCTGCTGTATGTTATACAAACTGTCTTTGAATTTTCGTGTAATTAAACTCTTGTTTTACCTGTTGGAGCTTTTCTCCCTGGGCCTCCACTGAAAACGGGCCCCCAAGCCCAGTGGACCCCCCGGTAATCAAACTGTAATAAATAAATAAAATTTTATATATATATATATATATATATATATATATATATATATACATATACAGCAAACTATGAATATACATGTATGCATACATATGCAGATATATCTGTATATATTAATGTAAATAGATAGATATATGTTACAGTATATATACACATGTATATACCTAGGATATGATACAGCAGTTACGGGTAACATATGTTCAGTCCAGGCATATGTTGGTGGGAGGTCCAATAAACAAACGTCTACCCCCCCCCCCACCCAACTAGGCCGGTGAGACATACAGTCACGCAATAAAGGTAAATACACCACTGGTTCCCAGACCACTGCCAGGAAACTACCAGTGGGAGAGATCTGCAATATCTACACTTGAAACATGGACAGCGATGTCCCTTGTGGGACGCCAAAAATTTAGTGATTGGAGCCAGGCCCTGTAATGATTGATGCGACCAGGCTATAGATGTACACAGACCAGTAGGTTGTGTATGCCTGATAACACATGGGTTGACACAACGTACGACTTGTGTCCCAACACGGGGAGAGTGGCCAGTGTGTAGGGGTGTGTTTATACCCCACCTGCACACACAGTAAGGATGAGTGCTGTAGAGGAGTGGCAGGTAGGGGAACTATGCGTATATGATTATGGGCCTAGGCGTGCAGGTGTTGGCTGGCAGAGCCATATTAGGACCGCACCGTGGATGTAAGTAATATTCCGATGTGGGCATAGCAGATGCCCATACCTCCCAAACCTTAAGAGCACATCCACTGGATAGTCCGTAAACCATTGGGGGAACACATAGGGACCATATCATTGAACTGTCCCCGATTACCAGGGATGTCCGTGATTACGAATCAGAATCTAACTCTGTCCCAACTAAACCCTTCTAGAACTAGTGATATTAGGAGGAAAGGTGGCAAAATACACATAATGAATAATGACAACAGGTAAGAGTCATTAACAGCATATACCTCAGACAATGTTTATGAATACATATGCCCTGGGTCTGTCAATGTGTCAGGATAATAGCACCAAACTTCTAAATGTGTCCCTGAGGTTGTTATACAGTGTCCCTGATTCAGTGTTCATTCTTCCCCATTTGTATGAGAGGTCTGCTAGTGAGAGAAAGTGCATATTCCACCGATTACCTTAGAAGAATGATAAAATAATACGGTTGGGTTTACCACCTGTCCACCTTTGCGAGGGACACTCCCCTTTGGCCAGTTGTGTCCTGCAAAATAATTGTAATTATGGCAAATGTCTTGTAATTTAGGACAAAGATTTCCTATATTGTCTGTAGTAGTTGCATAAAACAATTATTTTGTATCTGAAACACCTAAATGTTATAAGAAACAGTATAAGCAACTATAATGCTACAAGAATAACCTTTTATTTAGGCAAAACAGTGAAGTACTCACCTTTGTACTGGCTGTGGGTATGTTTTGCCCTGCAAAATCTGATGCCTCTACATAAAGGTCCTATAGGGTTGCCACATTTTCGAATGCCCAAAGTGGGACATGTTCTAGATTTTCCAGGACAAAACATATCTACAGCCATGCATAGTACAGAATTTTAATTATTTGCACAAATAAAAGCTTATTCTAGTAGCATTTGAATTAGTTATGCTACTTCACATAACATAAACAAGTTTCATATATAAAATAACTGTTTTATGCAACTATTAACGAAACTTAGGATATAATATTGTCCTGTAATCTCAGGACATTTGCTATGTCTTGATTATTTTCGCAGGACACAATTGCCTAAAGAGGGACTGTCCCTCGCAAAGTGGAACAGGTGTTAACCCTACAGTCCCACCTTGGCCAGTTGAAAAGGTGGCAAACCTATAATAGGTATGTGATAGCATGACTCGGCCGACGGATGTGGCTCCCAAAACCCAATTACTTGTCTGTATTGATGAGTCTCGGTTCCCATGTATTAGCCAGACAGGAGCAGATTGTATTAGGAACACACAAATAATATGATTAATTCACTGGACAGGCCACCGATTCCGTACAGTCGAACGCCATGCCGTCGCCTAATGGGCAGCCATTCCTGATACTGTAGTCATGTAGTCCGATGTAATAGGCATCACAAGGTAATATTGTGGTCCTCGCTCCCACCCAGGGGTGTGAGTGTCAGATGCAAGCACCAATGTCGGTGCATTTGCAAGTATGGGAGCGAGCGGGTGTAAGCCTGTTTGGCTACCAGTATGTGAGTATTGCACTGGTAAAGCAATGTAGAGACTAACTGAGTGCAAGAAGCTGTAACCAGAGGTCAGCATTGCTTAACACCGCACAAACCCATGCACACATGCTCCCAACTGCTTTAATGTACCTTAATCCCTCCGTATCCAATGGCCTTGTTCTGCCCTGCAACCAAATAAATGTCCTCTGCAAGGCTCAGAACCAGGACCCTGCATACACAGCTAATGTGAATTTCCAATACGCCATGGCAGATATACAGACAATGGAGAGTACCACAAACATATCATACAGCTCAGTCATTCAACAGTATAGGAATGTATCCCATCATGTAGATGTATATGTGAGTGTTTATGTCCAGCATATAGGTACATACATATATAGAGATATATCAGGAACATACCATGTGGCAACAAAGCATTACAAATGAATGAAATGGGAAACACCAGCAATGCATGTATTATGTAGTAGTGTTGTTCTATGTGATCTCAAGACTCCTTCAGACAGACATGTGTCATTCATACATGCAAATAGTTGTACATTGGCTGTATACATCACTCTGTGCATGTAATGTACATTAAAACAACAGTACCTGTCCAATCATTATGTGTGAACAGTACTCATGCAAGGTGCTGTGTGCAACATCATCATCATGATAAAGGTAAATGGGGTAACCATAGAGGGACCGGTAGTGTTGTGTGTACAATGGGGTCATCCTTATCAGGTGTACCTGGACCATTTAGGAGTGATGTGCATACCAGGATCGTGGGCCTGATGGACAGGGGTGAGGATAACAGGAGTATGTTGTGATGCATATTACAAGGGTTACATGTGTCCAGTGGGCACGTGTGTGAAATGGACAGCTATGTATAGGGCAGATGTAGTCCTAGGAGCCAATTGGCCTTATGTTTCTGTAGGTGAGGGTCGGATGTAGGGGAAGGAGTGTAGGTATGGCTGTAGGTAAGGTAGGATCACAGACAAGACAGCATACAGGGTTGGTATATGACATATGTGGGGGGATACACCCAGGATGGGTGTTTGGCATTCACAAGCCCATGGGAACAGTGGGACAGAGGTCCCCAGCCATGGGCAGCTGCCACTGCACCCAAACAGCTGCAAAGGAGGCAGTGCTGTGGGCTGTCCAGGAGGGGCAGCATCACCCTGTAAATGTGGCACTCCACTCTTGAGCTTGTGTATCTGGCTTCAGAACCCCTTAGTGAGCCCCTAACACAACACATCTGGAACCGCACAACAGCAGACATGTACCTGTCTGGTCCTGCTCCCAGGGGGGACATGCTCCATCCTCAGTGGTGGTACCACCAGAAGGTGGTGCAGAGCCAACAGAGGTTGATGTCCAAGGCTGGGCCCCAGATGTGCTAGTGTCCGGTGCCATGGTCAGCTGAAGTGGGACAGGAGGCTCTGCCGGGACCTCCCAACCCATTCAGCCTGTGGTTCTGCAGTTTAAACCCACATATAGCTTAGTGATAGACACCAGCATACAGGTTTACCTACAACAGTATGGATAGATATCACCATCAACCCAACACCACAGATGGTATACATTTGCAGAGGGAGCACAATACATGCATATATACTGCATGCCATCTGTACAATATGTAGTAGACGTGTGACCACAGCTATGAACAATTACCCATTATTGGCTTGTCACTGGGAACCTCAGACAGTGTCTGTCATACCACTGTTTCATGTGACACATGTCCAGTCAGGATGCGATGGCAGTAACACATTCCTATCATCATATACTGTCTGCAATCCTCACACTATGCTTCTGCTGTGCACAGATGTGTGTTCATTGTGTAACATAGGAAACAAATGGTTGCACACACTGACCAGTTCACAGATAGCCCTACAGATGGGGGTCCCCCACGAACAGAGTACTGTCATGTCTGTATTAAAACATGCAGAATAGCCATTACCACACTCACGTTAAACAGGCAGTAGTCTCAATGCAGCATAGCTACACTTACATGATGTAGTCATGTGTGGCACATCACTCTCCTGTCTTTAGGCTATTTCCTACTGTGTATAATGTTTGAGGTACATCCAGATATCATCTGTAATGCCGTCTCAGAACACCACATCCAGGTACCACTTACAGCGACTGTCATGGCCAAATACCAACATGTTTTCCCTAGATAGTGTACTGTGTTTATCATGCAAATGGCTATGGGAACACCATCACAGCTGTTCCACATGCAATAAGCTAGAGTATGACTGCAATAGGTGCAGAGGCCATCACCTAAACATGTCCATCACTTACAATACACATGCTGCTGCTGAGCAGGTGTACACCTTCACATCCACCAGTAAGTGTGTGGGTGGGACAGGCAAAGTACACCAGGGAAGGGCTTGGAGACTTAACCCTAAGCATCATCTGCCACATGCATAACAGTACAGGGGTCAAACCCCTGACTGACTAGTCATTACTATTACATGTGCATGACTTTACTACATGTACCACAAAGGTGACATGTTGCTATGCTATAAGAACATATATGTGTGTAAGTGAGTGACATCTGCAATAGAGATACAGTAGACATACATTAGGTGTGGCACACATGGCTGTCCATGTGAACGGATGCCATTGTCACCCCAACCACACTCTCTAATGGACATGCATTGACACTCTTTGCCAGGGCCACAAATACACAACCTAACTACTTAGTTTGCCACACTGCAGTAATGCACAGGACTACATGCACCACAGGGGATATCTGGAGGTTCTATGGGCTAGGGCATGTGAAAATGTTTGACATCTGTTGATATGGCAACAAGGGTTATACTGGGAGTGACTGTGGTTGGGAGCATCATAACCCACATGCAGACACAAGGTGCCAGTACTTACATGCATGTATGCATTGCTGCATGGGTGTGTAGTGGTTGGCTGTGCAAGATGGCTGTAAAAGCCTGGGTGAGGGGTACTCCTTGGCATTGCATCAACCGATAATGGTGTGCAGTGCAGGGGTGTAGTGTCTGCAATGTCCCACACAGATGGCTACTGCATGATCTGCCCTGACATCCTGGTTACCACTGTGTATGGCCATAGCTTTGCAATGCATGCCAAGCCTGTGTTTGATAGTCCTTCACATGGACATTGCCTGGGATGTGCATGTCCCACAATACTGTACAGTGACATATACAGGTGTACCTGGTTTGGCAGGCACATGTTGTGTACACAGACTGTTATCCCCCGATATGCCAATGCTGTCCTGGTGTGGCTGAACCTGCTTATAATGAGCAGGTCGACCCTGCACCTGCATTGATAGTATGATACAGGTATTCCCTGGTGTCAGTGGCATTGGTCCATACAGGGCACATGTGTATGGCATTGTATGGCCTCTGTGGATCACATTTGATGGCACCACATATGTTACAGGCATCCAGTGGGGAACATAGTGAAGGCACAATGTCCACTAATATGTGCCTATTGTACCAGTGTACAGGGTGCCATGTCCTCTGCAGGCCACTGCATTCACACCATGCCTACTATCTGTCATCAATGTGCATGGTACTAGCAACATAGCGGGATATCCTAGGCAACTGTGTTTGTGCATGGTACATGGGTGCAGGACATATATCGGGTACTAGTAGGGTTGCATACGTTGTTTTCCAGGCCTTTTGCCAGATGTAGGGGTATGGCTTGCCAACACAGTCCCATGGCTGACTGACAGCTGTACTCCTCGTGAGGTAGCCAATGTGTCGTAAGACGGACACCATATAAGGAAAACTACAAAATCCACTCCTCAAAATGTCCAATGGTAAGACACTCACAGCCACCTCTGCACAGGCTCTGAGAGACAAACACACACTTGCCATGTCCTGTATACGAACCCCTACCTACCGTATCACACTGCAGCAATACGCTTTTAGGGCACGTGCTACGATGAATACTGGGTTACAGCACACCTGCAGGTGTAGACCTAGGTGGGTGACAACAGCAGGATTGACAAAGGTGGTTATGTGATTTGTACAGAGAGTGCATACTCTACAAAGCACAATACTTGTCTCACGCAGGCAGACACACACACACACACACACACACACACACACACACACACACACACACACACACACACACACACACCTATCATATCTGGGAGTAGAACAGTGACCTACCTACTTATTACACTACAGCTTTACGCAGTTACAGAACATGCTACCCAGATTACTGGGTTACAGTACTCCCAGAGGTGTATTTCTAGGTGGGTGACATCATCAGCCTTGCCAAAGGTGGGTGTAGGAATTGTATGGAGTGTGAGCAGTCTAAAAGCATTATTCAATCCTCAGGCAGATGGGGACAAACACACACACACACACACACACACACACACACACACACACACACACACACACACACACACACACACACACACACACTTGGCAAGTCTGGGATTAGAACAATGACCTAACTACTTTATTACACTACAGCATTACACACTTACAGAACACGGTACCAAGATTACTGGGACACAGCACTCCCAGAGGTGTATTTCTAGGTGGGTGACATCATCAGCCTTGCCAAAGGTGGGTATAGGAATTGTATGGAGGGTGAGCAGTCTCAAAACATTATTCAGTCCTCAGGCAGATGGGGACAAACACAGGCACACACACACACACACACACACACACACACACACACACACACACACACACACACACACACACACACACTTGGCAAGTCTGGGATTAGAACACCGACCTAACTACTTTATTACACTACAGCATTACACAGTTACAGAACATGCTACCGAGATTACTGGAACACAGCGCTCCCAGAGGTGTATTTGTAGGTGGGTGACATCATCAGCCTTGCCAAAGGTGGGTATAGGAATTGTATGGAGTGTGAGCAGTCTAAAAGCATTATTCAGTCCTCAGGCAGAAGGAGACACACACACACACACACACACACACACACACACACACACACACACACACACACACACACACACACACACACATACATGCCAGTGGTGGGAACAGAACACCTGTCTATCTACAGATCACTATTACAATACTACATAGTTACGAGTCGTGCCACACAGATTGCACATGTCAAGGCTGTCATGACCTTCTAGGAATGCGGACATCAACAGGGATGCTGGCAGTTAAGATGTACATACCTGTGAACCTGTGTGTTTAAAGTAGGAATCCATCCTGGCCTGGAGTATGCCCATCTGTGGAATGGATGACTACTATCACTATACAGGATTACAATGGCCATGCCCATACACATAGAGACACATAACTGACACAAGGTGTCACTGGGCATGCTCACACACTTAGTAGCACAAGGCTGGTCGGAATGCACTATGTGTCCATCTACACAAGCTTATACTGGGCATCCTCATACACTTAGTAGCACAGGGCTGTCTGGGATGCACTCTGATTCTAAACACAGAATGCCACAGTGTCCATGCTATTACAGTTAGATGTAAAGAACACATTGTAATGGACTCTGGTGTTAGTAGTTGGCATTGTTAGCAGGATAGCTGCTCTACATATATCTGACACCGGTGTTATACACAACATCTGTTGCTGTCCGTCACCTTAGATGTACCATCCTATACCAAGCACAATATCACCACTCGCAGTGATGTCTTGCTAGGATTGGCAACTGCTTGACCAACACAATGAGCCTTGCTAGGAGTGGCAACTGCTTGACCAACACAATGAGCCAATGTCCTGCTGTAATTCCGAGGTTGTCCAGTGTTTGTCATTCTGGGATGACATGACTGACAGTAGACAGGCCTTTGACACATATCACATGCATCCATGAGTCCAGGGAGTGGGGATAATACCCAAGTCGCATTCACCCATATAGTGCCATTCCAAGGCAAATGTCCTAAACACAGGATAACACCCTGACACCTAGAGGACAACTGCATTGTATGCTTATGCTAACCAGTGCTAGATGTGTAGCATCCATAATCACAGCTGCTCACAGTAGATCCAACAATGAGGAGTACTGACATCTGTGCAGTGAGGAACACCTGACTGAAGGCTCTGTAGTGCACAATAGCACTACCACCATATACCTAAGAACCAGACATGTGGCCCATAACGCAGGTACGGACTGCTCCAGGTGTTGGTGTCCCCACATACATAGATGCAACTCACATGTACTGACTGGTGCTCCCACAAAAGGCATCACAGATGAGTCAGGTGCAGGACACATTGTGAAATGCTGCATTCTAGGATGTAAACCGTAGACCTTAGACACCACCATGCCCTCGGACCACCAAAACACATCCATACATGTAGGACATATAAGAGTACACCACCATGTGACACTTGACCAGTGGACTGTACCAAGCTCTACATCAGCTGTAGAAAGTACCCATGTACTGACACAGTTGCATCATGTGTTATGCAATGCAATGATACCACTGTCTGTAATCAGGCCAGCTGTACACATACTAGGGGCCCTTGGTTATTTACAGCATTAGCAGATGACTGTTGCTGTACACCAGTAAACACCCTCATGTTTGGATATGACATACATGTACCTGCCCTGGATATGTACATGCCTCACACACACACACACACACACACACACACACAAAACATACATATAAATAGCATAGCTGTTGTTGTCCTTTGTGCAGACAGGTGGCTACAGCCATTACACACATGCACATGGAATGTAGGCCCATGGCTGCTGAATGCTAACAGTACATAAGGTGTGATATCAATGTTGGCAGAGGTAACATTCCCTTTGGAAGGTTGGGAGGGTGGCCTAATGGTTAAGGTGTTTGCCTTACAAACACAAGGTGCAGGGTTTGAGTCTCACAAGGGATAATTGGCTAAGCTTAAAATGGCTCATAAGGGCAGTTAGATTAGAACTAATCTATGAACCTAATCTATGAACCTCTGTACTGGTCACCCATTACACCTATCATATCATACAACAGTCCATGTGTCATGTATGTCATTACACATGTCCACCAATTGCAATGCCTACAAAGATGCCCAAATGATAGAGTTGTAGGACCTACACACATGTACATGTAGTGGTGTGCATTCAGATACCATACGTGTGCAGTTGCTGATGTATGCAGGTGACGTATCTTAGTACATCATGCAGTTGCAATGCAGCCTCAACATTGCCAACTGTATATGGTAATATGCTGAATGTAGGGAAAGATGTACCTCAGATATGGACAGATGTGTGGAAATAACTAAGTGGTGGGGCATCTTTGCAGATGGATGTTTGCTGAGGACAGCTCACAGGTGTGTCACAAGTGGTCCTACAATAACCTGTGTAACCGGTAAGCAATGGGTTCATTAATTGAAGGGTATAACACACAACATAGACAGCGGTCAGGGTGGCACCGATGGTGAATCACTTGACACCTGTAACAGTTAAGACCTCCCATGTGCATATATCAGCACTGTTGCCAAAGGAAGCATCAGTACACTTTGTAATGCATGCAATACTGCTGTAAGTCTGTCATACATATCATGAGCTAGGCAGGTGTTTGATTCACAGTACTGGCATGTGTGGTTGCGTGTGTGTCCTTATATGTCATGTATGGTGGGGAATACATCTCAATTGTTAGTCACTCTCCTGTACACTAGTGTAGACATCTGTACAGACTGCAATGTAGAAAGCAGGACATAGGCAGGGGTGCATTTCTCACACATGTGAGGTATCTGTATGTGCGTGACATGGGTGTATTCAATAGTGAATGTCACAGTGTGTGTGTGTGTGTGTGTGTGTGTGTGTGTGTGTGTGTGTGTGTGTGTGTGTGTGTGTGTGTGTATGGCTGTCTGGTCCCTAGAGTGTGGATGTATGTTACCATACTGAACTGATAAGACCCCTCCCCCCATCCAGGCGTTGCAATCTACTATCCGTGTTGATGTCCCCGATCTTAGGCCATACTGACCACCTGTACATGTGTATTCTCTGTGGCACGTCATGTAGGTGCACAGTACTGTAATGATGATTTGCACATATGCAGGGGTCCTCACCTCAACAGTAGCAACTGTGTGTGAGTGTGTGTGTTACTGTGTCGGTGAATCCGTGAGAGTGTGGCTGTGTTACCGTGTGACTGAATACATGTGTGACAATACCTGAGTGTGTGGGTGCAGTTGTGTGTTGGCATCCTGTCATGGGAATGTGTATTACTGCTTCCCAATGAGGCATCACACTTCCCACTGGCCTCTACCCTTGTAATCAACTAGACCACTCTCTTACCTCACCACTCCATGTAACTGTACCTGTGATGTCACCCAGTATGGATGTCACATCTGTAGCCACAGTAGCTTAATACACAGCTATCATGCTCTTGGATCAGTAGACGTGTTTGGAATGTGGGACATTCTTACTGTGATGTGGAAGCTACAAGGTGCATGCTGGTATATTCGTACATACCTGGGAGTAGTCCACATTGACATATGGGACACTAACTGCAAACACTGACATCCACCGGCACGTGCAATTAGACCTGAAGGAGGAAAGCAGAACATCATGACCAACATGCAGTTACTGTTGTTACACAAGACACATACTGTTAACAGTACAAATTGCATTGTACACCTGTAGTACATGGTATGTCTGCTGCCTGTCAACAGTACTCAACAATTGTAAACTACACTTATCTTCCTAATTTGTTCACCCTGTGCATCAGACCATAAGAGCATGTCCTTGCACTGATGGTGTGGATGTCAGGGATGTGGCACAGGCATCATCATATGCACAGGGTGATAATGTTTGCCAGAAGTCTAGGCTGCACCACTGGATGACATCATGTGTGTGGGTTAGAGCCTTTGATCTAATTGGGTGTGTGTGGATGTTATGCATGTGTGTGTTGAGGTGCCCTACATAGGTTTCCAGTGTGTGTGTGTATGTATGCACACAGTTCTGGCATGTGTCTGGCCTATACAGGGGTATTATTGACAGCTGTGGATTGTACAGGCAAGGCTTTACAGTTCATGGTGTCCGGCCACGGCCATGTGACCTGTGCCTGCCAGGGGTTGCACGGGCACTACCAGGCAGAGGTGCAGATTGGGTACTGTCTGATGACACTTGTCCACTGGAACCATGTCCCTGTTGGGACCATCCAGGGCCACATGCACATGGCCTGCTGTGTTGTGGTGTGGACAGCACAGCATCAGCTGCACTGCTGCTGCTACCGCCACTATGGGAGTGGCCATGTGAGGTAACTCGTTCACGTAGACCTGAAACAGGTGATGTAGCAGGCCTATGTCCATGTGCCCGATGCCGCACTCCTACCAGATGTTCCAACACAGACAGCTCACGCTCGTGGATTGTCATGCCATGGTCAAGGACTCCAATCATGTCACCCAATCATCTATCCAAAGCTTCAGCAATCTGCTGTTGAGCATTTTTCATTGCCGGGATGTTGTTGTTTAAAGAATGGACAGCAGCCCTCTGAAGCCTCTGATCTTTTCTGTTGTGCCATTCAGCACGTGCCTGTGCCTCCATTACAGCCTGAAACATGCGTCTGGTGACACCACTCTGTCTTGCAGGGGCATGTTGGCCAGAGGATCTCTTACAAGCAGCACTGGCCACGTGCCTGTGTGGGGCATCACCAGTCAGTTGGTTGACACCATGGTATGCAGGCACACCTTCCATAGCCCCTGCACTTTCGTGTTCCAAGCTACCACATGCCAATTGTCCTTCCTCTATGGCCAATGGTGATGGGGTATGTGCAGGCATGGGATCTGTGTGTGGGGATGAGAGGGATATAAATGGAATGGCAACCAATGGCACAGATTCAGTCCCTGGCAACCCTGCCTGCGCCTCAACCATATGTTCATCATCACTGCTAGAGTCTGTGGGGACACTAACATCAGATGGACCGCAGGAGGGCAATGAACCTACATCACCTGTGAGGGGCAGACAAGAACTGTACATTACAATCTATACAATAGACACACACACAGATACACACACAGAGACACGCACACAGACACACATGCTATGGCACCCAACATGCATGTGATACGGCAGATGGCATGCATCACAGACAATAATAGTGGTAGTTACCATACATCCCTGGGTTGCACACAACAGCATGCATGTGTCATAGCAGAAGGCATGCAAATTACACAATCATAGTAGTAGTTAGCATACATCCCTGTGTTACACCATGTAGACCAGGACAGGTTAACAGTACACCTGCCTGATGTGTGGCATATGACATTGACAATCACATGTAGTATGACATGTGATCTGCTGATGTGTGCAATGACATGCATACATGCTTAATGCAATGGTGTCCTGTCAAATATACAGTGGGGTAATGGTGTCCCAATGCAGTGTTGTCTGTCCACCCTATAGATATACTGCACATTTAGCTGATGTGCATAGCCATTGCAGGGAATCATGAGGCATCTCTATTGCTATACAGTGTGAGTTACAGACACAGTTTATAGCAATGACTGTGTTCAGATACAATACATATATACTGTGGAATGTGACCCACGTCACTGAGGTGTATACACACTAAACCATGATATGGAATGTGTGACACAGGTCACTGAAGGGTATACGGATGACACCCCTGCACATCTGCAACCATATTGCTGCTGCCTGGAAACTATGGCCAGACATGGCAAACTCATTGGTACACCATGTCCCACATGACATCTGTGTACCACACACACACACACACACACACACACACACACACACACACACACACACACACACACACACACACACACGCGAGAAGAAAGGATGACATTGATGTCTGACACCAGCAAGGGGAATGTACTGTATCTGTGGGCTGATGTGGATACTGTACAGGTGACTGCTGTCATGTCGTGACACACTCAAGATGTTCAACACATCTTATGTGGTGGATTGATGTCACGCCTACACAAGATGTGCACAGGCCTGTAGGATGTCTAGTGTTCCACATCTGCAATATAACCATTACACAAAGCCCATAGTTAGGCCATGTGTAGCCATTGTATGACAGGGTGTACACACAAGCACATCATGTATACTGTGTGTTGCTTCATGTCTCTGGCCATCCTCCCTGGCCATGTGTGTACATGTGTTGGCCAAATTATTGTGACGGGCATCTATTTCACATGTGTGTGCTGTCCCATATGACATACACCCATAGATGTCATATGATCCACTGACGACAGGGTTATGCAGACAAAGGGTGGTATGTTTGGTATGTGGGATATGTTATTCAGGATTGTTAGGCAGTGTTGCAGCCAGGCCACTAGATGTCATGGACATGTCAAGATAGCACATCACATTGTGTGACATTCATAGCAGGGCTATGATCCACACCAGTGAATCCTGTGGGCTGGCCATACTCCAGTTCACTGTGTAGTACTGTTTGTATTCCCCACATGTGTAGTTCTGATCTGTAGTACATGTCCCTACAGAAACAGCACCTCCACCATTGTATGCACAGCTGTCCATACATCTGTTAATGGCAGTTTGTGAGGATTCATGTTTGTGTTTCACATAGTTTGCTAGTGTTGTACATGGGTAGCCATTGTGATGCATTGCAGGTCCGACCTGTATATTGTGACAGGGCCATACATTATGTGTACATGTGGTAAATGGTCACATGACAGATAGATCTGTGCATTAAGATGCCTGATATATAATAACAGTCTCACCTGCAATAGGGTGCTGTCGCAGAGGAATGCCAGAGGTACCTAAATAGGAGAAACACAGCAGTATAAGCATTATCCATGCCTGTATGATAGCTACAGGGTGCAATGTGCATGTTAACACATACACCAGTACAATAGACTATACTATGGTGTATGCACATGTGTGTATATATAGAGTAGCATATTATAGTATGCGGCATGTGTGCATACATGCCTTGCATATGCTATTACATTACGTATTGTACAGTGACACATGCAACCATATGGAATATAGTTGTTATATGTGCAGTAGTGACTTACCAGGCAACTCCAGGCTTGGTGGTTGAGAGACATCCTCCTCCACAGTATCGGCTAAGGCTTGTGGATGTTGTTCTGCAGGTGTCCCCAGGGTTGGCCAGTAGCTCCTTGGTACATGTGAGTGGGGGCTGGGTTGGTGGTCCACCACCTGTTGCACCTTGTTCCCTGGTGATTGCATTTGCATGCTGTTTTGCCCATTTAATGAGGTCTGTACTGTGTCTGCGCACCTGCTGGTATGTGCGGTTATGGCCACCCACATCATTAACCCTCCTGCGAAGTTTCATCCACAGGGCATCCCACTGCTGTGCATCCTGTGGCACATGGCTGAACAGGATATCATGATTGTCATGTAGGTATGGGATGAGGGCCTCATCCTCCAAGCGGGTATAAGGGGGTAGCCTTGCACACGGCATACCTAGAAGACATAATGATGGAGACAGGTCACAGTAACTCACAGAGACATACAGAGCTACAGCTGAACATACATGTGTATTGCAGTTATTATGATTAAATAGTTGTTTTTGCAAATCTACATGACACTGACACCACTGACATGTTTGTGTCACACACGTGACCCTCAATGGTGAGTGGATATTATCACCATATATGTGCGTGTGTGTCACCTGATTACATTGCTCGTTCTCCATGTGGATGCTGTCTTGATGTGGGCATGTCTGTTTGCCTGTACTGGTGTTCCTACCTATCAGCACATGGCTGGATGTGTCCACATTAAAGCAGTCAACCTTGTATATCTCACATATAAAGACTTACACTGCCTTAATGGACATGACCTGTGACCCTGCAGATCTGCTCACAGAAGGCTATACATGTATGTGTTTTGCCATATACATCTACACGGCACTGTACAGCAATTCAACATCCTGTCATGTATCACCTGTGTTGCACATGTGATACACATGGGACACTGGCTAGCCAGATGGTATTTGCAAGGATGGATATCAACTATAGCATGTACAGTCAAACTCAACTAGTAGGCGATATGCCCTGGGCCATGTATGAATCTAGGATGAAAGGTTACCTAGCTGTAGCTGACAGGCGGGTCTCTAGGGCTAGGTGGAGCAGCGCCACATAACTGATTCACAGGGTTAATGATACATTTACCCTACAGTTATCACACCATGTCTGAGATGGGGGCAATGTGCAGCTTTGCTGGACAGGAATGCATAGTATGGCAGGACTATGTAAAGTGTATGGGACAAGGATCTGTCCAGCATGTGGTGATCCTAGTACTAGGAAGGTGGATATCCATGAAGTATGTGTTTGAGATCAGGATGTGTACGTGTAGCATGTCCAACATCACTGGGTTGGACATGAATTTATTCAGGGTATGCATCATGCTACATAGTGGAGATGGGGAATGGGAAGGCTGGTGTATGCCATCTTAACATGGCCAATACCCCTTAAAGGAAATATGTGATCTGATATAGGTCACTTGAGTGTTGTGCATGGCTGGATAATGATCTCTATATTCATGGATGGCACCCTGTCATGATTAGGGTTGCCACATATGACTACCTGACAGGTGTGGTGACAACTGCCCAGCTGCATCCCTTACACACAGTGTCCATTATGTTGACCACTGCCTAGGTGGTAGGTCATGGGTACAGGGTTAGTAACATAGTGGTGACAATGCAATATGTAGCTGTCATATTGTGGCCATATGTCACACACCTCACCCACAAAGCCCCTTCTGTATGTTGTCCACAACACTCTGAGTCAGCTATTGCTCCTAGGTCATAGTCATTCACATACTTCAATAGGCAGATGCCTTCTGTTAGTCTGTGTGGTATGGACTACAATGAGGGGGAGTACAATTAATTAACCCTGTCTTACTGTAGCTGGCACTGGTGTGATGTGCATGTATTATTCAGACACCTTCTGTAGTGTTGGTTCTGCCAGCAGTCCCGTTGCAAAACACTCCTGTGACATAGGAATTTACATCTAGTATACTGAGTGTAGGTGGAACACAGTATGGGTGATGATGTCCTGTGACATGGCAAGGTTATGATATGCAGTGTGAAATCAACCTTACTGTCAACTACATCTGTACTGCTGACATCAAATAATCTGATCAAGGTTCATGGCCTTTCAGACCAGACTCAGCAGGGTAGTAGTGCAGTACTTCCCATTATCAGTGGTGTCTCCCCCTTTGTGGATTGTAATACCTGCTGTGTGCACCATTCAGTGTGTACACAGCCTGACATGAAGCTATTTTTACATGATGTGTATGTGGAGAGCAACCTGTTTTGCCATATGTGTATGATACAACCTGGGATGTGGACAGGTCCCATGCAGCCTGAGTGCAGCTTGTACCTACATAATTGTGGGAACAGAGGCTTTGTAGTGTACATGGATATATGATTGTGTACCTGCTGGGGAGGGGGGCAGTGTGTTTATGTTATCCAAGACCCTATTTGGATTGCTTATTCATGCACAGCACTTGTTCAGAACTTCTAAGCAGTATGTAAGCTACTAATTACTATAGCACTCAATCTTCCTCATTACCTAGAGGTAAACAGGTTTTGTATGTACTTTTCTCACTTGCTTAGAGTAAAATAGCTCTTGTACTCACTTTCCTCACTTATCTAGGGGAAAGTAGTTTTCTATTCAGGCATGTCCAAGGGTCAGCTGCCAGTGTTCTCTGCTGTCTATCTGATGAATCTGGACATCTTGAGGCAATGTAGACATTGCCTCATGTACACAGACAACCCTCTCTGCCTACCACCCAACACTACAACCTGTGAGAGATGCACTTATCTCGCCAAATTGGAGGTAAAGCTCTCTTCAACCAAGACTGACCCTGACAGTCATGTGGAGAAGGTAAACATTTGCACCACACCACACTCATCACATAGTCTCACTGAATCTACACCACCATAATCCACACATAGTAACACAAAAACATTTGTGGAGGCTCTCAATAATAATCTGTCTAAGTAACAGAGACCTCCAAAGTGGAAACGCAAGCAGCCTCTATCCCCCAACACAACTCCAATGGCACATAGCCCACAGAGTCAGTGTGCCACTCAACAACAGCCAATAAGGCAAATCAACGTACCCAACACACTAGTCATAGGTGACTCTATAGTCAGGCACACTGATGTCCCACTCACCAGGCTAAACAAGGAGAAGGTTACTGTCAGCTGCATGTTGGGTAACAGGATCTGCCACATAGCCCACGCACTCAGGTCAAGCCACAATTACAAATATGACTCTGTCATTGTCCATGTTGGTGTGAATGACCTGAGATGTACCTCCCTGGACTACCTGAAAAGAAACATGGAAGAGCTCTCCCAACTTGTAGGCCAGGCAGGTATGACCCTAGCCCTGAGTAGCATTCTGCCATCACCCAGAATGATATTGCAGTATGAGTACAAAATGATTGACTTCAACAATTGGCTAAGCTTCTGGTGTCATTCTAAGGGGATACGGTATCTGTCTGCTTGGGATGACATGGTCGACAGACCATGATGCTTTGCCACAGATGGCCTGCACCTGTAGCCCCTGGGATTCCGGATACTGGCTAAGGCTCTTGCTGTCCCTATAGTGCCTTCTTTAGGCAAGGTTCACATAACATATTCACCACCATAACAGGAACAGGCAAGCACAAACTGAGGGTAATGCTACTCAATGCTGGAAGTCTAAATTTCAAAATGCACTCACTCGAGGCACTCCTTGTAATGGAGAACATCGATATCTGTGCAGTGACTGAGACCTGGTTCAAGGCTCCAGAGAGCACCCCTGCACTACCAGGATAAAACTCATAGCACACTTTTCGGCCATGTTACCTGGACCGGAACACCCAAGGCGGAGGTGTGTCCATATTCATTAAGGATATCCACCCCTCCAGGCTAGTTGCTTAGCACAATGCATCCAAGGTTATCCAAGTGCAACTTCCTCTTGGCTAAACTGCAATCCAAATTGTAGTTTGCTACAGATCCCCCACTATGCCCCAAGATTCCCACTCCTCTTTTCTTGATGTACTGGAAATTATTATGGTTCAACCTACTAATGGGTGACTTCATGTACCCCACCATTAACTGGGAAAATTACTCGTGTACCAACTGATTAGCTCAATGCTTTCTGGAATTCATAAACACCAATGCCCTGGATCAACTTATCCACACACCCACCAGGGGCAACAATATCCCTGACCTAGGAATTATCAACATGAGTGACTGGTGTTCCACACCTGAAGTCAACTCCTCGTTGGTCCGATCCGACCATAAGCTAAACACCCTTGACATCCACATCCCGCCCCCACCCCCCATTAAGGGAACCACAGTATAATATGTCTACAAAGCCAACTTCATGCTTCTTAAGACAGACATGGTGAACTTCATGACACCCATGCAGATGGACAATACAGTTACAACTGCTGAATCCTACACAAATGCACTCTATAAGCACTTACACGACTGCATGGATTGTACTATCCCAAACAGAACCATGATGCTATACTCCTATTTAAGGAAGCCAATCTGGTGGTCCACTGCCATAAACAAACTGTACAACAGAAGGAAGACACTATTGCAAAAGAGAGTACAATCCCATGCGTGGAGGAGCTCCCTGGTCAGCCTCAGTAAGAAGCTGAGATCCCTTATAAGATCCTACAAAGCTAGCTACGGAAAAAAAAACGCCACTAATTCCAACGACAACCACAAAGCATTCTATAGCTATGTCAAATATCTCTTTGTCAACACCCAGATCTGCTCTGAGTTACAGCACAAAGGCATGAACAGTACAGAACCAACAAATATTGCCAATATCCTGGCAGATGGGAAAGGTTTTCCCCCCTCTCACCTCCTAAAGGGCCCATATCTATACAGGAAGAGTGCATAGTCCTTGTAATCACAACTACACAGGTAAAAGCTGCACACTCTAAAGCCAATATTGCAGCATCCATGGGACCGGACAACATCCCAGGCTGCATTTTACATGAAGTTCAGAATGTACTGGCTCCTCACCTATGCACCATGTTCAATAATAGCCTCGCATCAGGCTTTGTGCCCCCTGAATGACACACAGCAACAATTATCCCACTCCACAAAGGTGGAGCCACAACAGACCATGGGACCTATTGCCCTATAGGACTGACTAGCCAGGTCTGCAAGGCTATGGAGCACATCATCATTGATCTCAGTCACAGAGACATTGGGTACCTCCAAACCTTTGACCACTCCCAGTTTGGCTTTGTTAAGGGCAGACCATGCCTCCTAAACCTGGTGGACTTATTGAGACAGTTACCAAGGCATTAGATGAGGGTAAGGAGGTCCACACAGCCTACCTTGATCTTTCAAAGGGTTTCAACACCATTCCCCATTCTGATATTATTGACATACCCATCCACCTGAACATTAACCACTATGTCATGTGATGGTTTGCAAAGTGGCTCACGGACAGAACCCATACAGTGGGAGTTGCATACCCTAGGTCCAACTGTATGCCATTTACAAGTGGCTCAGTCCTGGGACCCCTCATGTTCAGTGTATACTTCTCTGATGTACAGGCAAGCACAAGAGGGCTTTGGCTGAAAAGGTTTGCAGATGACTGCAAACTAGGGGCCATAATTGTTTCCCCAGCTGATACAGACACCCTCTGGAAGGGTCGCACTGAGATGGATACCTGGTGTCAGTATCATGGCCTCAAGCTGAATGCCAAAAAGTGCATAGTCATCCCCTTTGGATATAACTAATTACCTGCAGACCACCACATAGGTGCTAGTCCCCTACATACAGAAAAGGTAATAAGGGATCTGGGAACCCCAGTAGATAGCAATCTCTCCTTCGACACACATAATGACAAGGTGGTTAAAATATCCTTCTACGTGGCCCCCCTAATCTCTAATGGGTTGGCATTCAGAACAAAGGAGGCCATTGTGCCTCTCTACTCATGACTTATTAGACCCATTAAAGAATACAACACCCCATTTGGGATGTACCTTACAAGACAACTGCAACAGCTTGGAAGACCACAACAGTACCACACCAAGATGATTACTGACCTCAAACAGATGACCTATGCAGCCCAACTTAAGAAACTCCAGCTGTACTCGGTTGCATACCACATACTCACAGGTGATCTCTGCTTGACATACAAGGCCCATGTTCAACCTAGTATTGCTGGATATGCTCCACCTAAACAGAAGCCCCTGAGAGCCACATGCTCTAGGGATATACACCTAACCACAACGATGACTAGGAGGTGCTGGATGGATAGATTCCTGACCCGGAGATTCCCCATGCTTTGGAACATGATTCCAATGTACATCAGGCAGGGACCCTCACTAGCACTCTTCAAGGGAAACCTTGACGGGTGGATGGGAGACAGACATGTACCCCGGGGATCACTGCAGTGGCTCTGCTGGACAGAGGCACAGGGAACTAATGGCTCTGCTGTTCAGAGGCACAGGGAACTAACCTAAGGGGGTGGCAGAAGCCAACACACCCTATCTAGGCTTATAAATACCCTTGGGCAGACAGCCTAGTACCTACCTTTGCACTTATTACATGTCTTATGTACATGGATAGTTAACTAGCTCTTCTATTTTACTTTGCTATCATGCTAATAAACCATTGGGTGACTACAAGTCATATGTATCCTGTTATTGTGTATTGTAAATACAAATAGACATAACTAATGTTTGCCTAACATAACAGTAATACTATGTAACTTGTAATACATATCTGCCTACAATACTGTACATTACACAGTTATTGGCACAATATCCCACAATGCAAATCATAACTGCACAGTGGACCAACCTTTGACATGTTATTCTCAGTAATACACCCATACATATGCCTACTGTTACAATATATCAACATATATTATCCCCTGTTATAGCACATACTTGTTGAACCAGCCCTGTCACTGACAACAGCTAGTGAGGAATTGTTGGGTTCAAAGCCCTTATATAGCATCTCTTGTGGTGTATGCGGTGTTTGCCTTGTGACCTACAGCAGTACACACATAAATACTACAAGCGTTACTATGCTCAACAATACATCACTACAAGATAACTGTTTCCACTACATGCATTGCGTACACTTTAAATATTGCAGAACAGGTACTACATACACAGACATACTGAGTGTTCTACATACCTTATTAGTAGCCCAAGGTGTCGTTGACTGTTAATTCAATCCTTTTCAGTTTGTGTTTCAATCTTTGTAACGTTCTGCTGGTATATACAGATGGTTTGAATGTGTGATGAGCCATCCTTGTATAGTTAAATATCGGTAACGTGCTATCCTGACCACCAATTGGTGTTCCAAAGTAGTTAATTAGATGCACATCAGCTGTGCAGCTACTCCATTAGCCAATACCATGGCAACAGTGGTGTGTAATTGAGTACTCCACTTGGGCATTGTCCATTTGCCTTACTTTTGAGGAAGACAGCCTGGATGTGTTGTTTGTGATGTATTTCAACAGCTATATGGAGACAGACAGAGATATATTAGATTCATGACTCCCGCGGATTGTGTGTAATGGCTAGAAGATGTTCTACATGTGAGTACAGCTGTTATATTTCAGAACATTGCTACTTATGCAGCGTTTGCTTGTACCTGATACTTCTGCAGATGTTTCAGTCTGGCAAGGATGTTTGGGCATCTCAAGGCTATATGGCTATGCATGAACTGTTAGGTGGTTTACAGTGTGCTCACCAGACATCCTTGGTTTGGTATACATGTGTATCATACTGTGCTGTTAATCAGTAATTGGTAACACTTCCCGGTGTACACACAACACTCTGAAACGGGATTAGTGCAAACAGACCCTGTAACATCAGCAGCTGTTCCATTGTATAACAGCAACTATTTCACATAGGGCCATGTTAGTGTGTCTCTGACAAGGTATGTTAAGGCTTCTGCAGATGTCGTACAGTGAGTGAATGATTTGTGATGTTATTACAGTTTGTATTGTAATTTGTTTGTGTGTGTGGGGGGGGGTGTACATAGCAGATGCAGGTGTGTAGGAACTGCTTTTAAACATAATCGATATGTGCGTGAGGGTTCCTTCCCTATTTGAACACCTATCCTTTAGTGGACTAATATTATGGTAATTGCAGGCTGATTCATTAAGGCACTGTTAACTGGTTCCTGTATAGCATGCAGGTGATGTTAGTCCTTGAATCCTTTCTGCAATACATCGGAATGTAATAAAGTGTTGCTACATGAAAGCTGTGTATTTCTGTCATAGGTATTTCCAGTCACTAGAGTTGTGTTGGTGACTGACCCTCTTTGGCTAGGGTTGCCACCTTTTCAAATGGCCATAGTGGGACATTTTTAGGACACACATCAGATTTTACAGGCTGACACAAACCCACGGTCAGTACAAGGGATAGAATTTTTCTTTTTTGCCTAAATATAAGCTTATTCTTGTAGCAGTTTAGTTGCTTGCCCTGTTTCTTGTAGCATGTAGGTGTTTTAGATACAGAAAGAACTATTGTATGCAACTATTACATTACATATGGGACATAATTATGTCCTACAATCTCAGGACATTTGCCACATTTAATATTTTTGGTCACGACACATCCGCCCAAAGAGGGACTATCCCTCGCAAAGTGGGACAGGTGGCAACCCTATCATTGGCTCATGTCCATAGCACATATTTGTAATAGTGTATAGGCATATACTCTCCATATCCTTTGTTCATAAAGTTTGGTCATGGCGGAATGTGTGATTGTTATGGTCCATGTTATACTCATATATGAACACTTCAACCTCTGTATACGGGATGCCTATGGAATCCCGAACCCACACACTTCTGACACCCACAGTACCAGGCCCAGACTCCCATACCCCACATTACCAACAGTGACAGTAACTCGTGAAAGTAGCACAAACATGGAACACACACATGCACACACAGACACACTGCTACCCACCACAACCAAACAAACCATCCTACACTATGTATGAGCAGGTGGGCAAGCCATCCTACACCCGCCATGTGGGTGTCTGTGCCCCCCCCCCACACCCCCCTACTTTAATATTCTACCTCCTAGATCGCACAAACTGATGCACAAAGCAGACCAACACCCACACATTACAGTCCCCCAGGAACACATACCACACTCACAACACAGATACACACACTACAGCCCTCAGAAACACACTTACACACAGTAACCTACCTGAACCGCAACACCAGAAGCACTGACTAAATGTCCCTTACCATTGGGATTTTAAACCTCATGCTTCTGGTGTTTCGGTACTGTGGTCTTTTGGACTTTAAGCCTCGTGATTACGCGTGTCGATATGTCAAGTAGTCGGTATTTGGTAGGTATCCCATTTATATATACCTCCATGGTTATGTAGATGTTGTTAACCTATCTATATATCTGCATATATATGTATATCCCCATATATCGACCTATATCTCTCTTTCTCTCTCTCTCTCTCTATATATATATATATATATATATATATATATATATATATATATGTTGATATACATATATATATACATATATATATATATATATATATATATATATATATATATATATATATATATATATATATATATATATATATATATATATATATATATAGCATACACCTTTCATTGGGTACACGCCGGTTTGTCCTTTTTCCACACATTCCTACCTTTTGTGTTTTAACCTGTCAGTATATACAGCTGCCATTAGTACATCTCAGGTAGCGTAGTAGTAGGTTATTGTGAAGATTGTGTACATGGATGCGTGTTCTAATCCTGGCAGTGGTAATTTTACCTCTCAGAGCAGGCACTGGTAGTGCAAGGGTGATTAACACAGATTTCAGAGGTTGTGTGTTCCAAATGTTTATTATTATTATATATGCAAGCTGTGGTTAAGGTATACTACGGAACATGTAAATAATCTCTGACTTTATTGGGATTTGAACCAGGACTGCACAGATATTATGCAAGTGTTGTAGCCATTACACTATTGACACTGACGTTCCTTCTGCCTATTTCTTATGTCCATGAATCCTGTGTGTAAGCTTGGCTACACAACAGGCGGAGCCACCCACACCCAGTGAGCTTCTCGAAATACCGACATGACACATGAATTGGGAGACTATACATTAACATCCTAACTACATTTGGCATAGCCATTCACTGACACACTTCAGGGGAAACCTTGATGTGTGACTGGCCAATAGTATATACACCCCTGGGATCATGTGCCCCAGACACATACAGCCAGGGTATGGGGGAGCCACTCCAGTTCTACAGCTGCAAGACCTGTTGGGGAAATTGAATGCTGTTGGTTTGTCATGTTAACATGCCCTTTTGAGATCACTATGTATACCTATCACCTTACAGCACACCAGTCTTCAACAGCTTCCAGCAACTCTGCCTGGAATCACTTCATTGGCTATGCTTGACAGAGGCTCAGTTACTTCATCAGTGGTGCAGGTAAAGCCACCACACTGTAGCTATGCTTCTAAATGCCCTTAGGCAGATAGCCTACTACCTATCTGTGAACCTCTACAGTGCAGGCCATCTCCAACATCATATGTGATTATACAGAGTTTTCTGATCACAATATACAGTGTAGCTTCACCATGTAGTCAGACAACAGTTAAGTACAGCAATAGCATACACACTACTGATACATAATCACACCAAAAGCCTATCTTAGAAGCTAGTGGACATGTATAGGTTTCAGGCTTTGTATTGCTTACCAGTAGGTTACCTACAGGAAAGATGGGATACAAGCACAGATGGGATACAAGCCTGCAACAATGCCATACCAACTTGCATGTGTCAGCCTAAGGCTTTGGAATGTTGGCCAAGGTGCCATTTTTAGGCAGGTCTCAGGGGTGGATCTCACCTCCATGAACTGCACAATAGCGCAACCAATGAGGGTTAGGCTACTCATCCCCAGGGGTAGTACTCACAACATGCATGCACTCACAGCACCCCTCAGTATGGACAACATCTACATTTGTTCTGTGACTGGGACCTGTATAAGGCTCCTGTGAGCACACCGGCACTACCAGACTACAACCCATAACACACATTTCAGCCACTGTACATGGACTAGCACAGACATGGAGGGGGTGTATCCATATTCATCGGGGATACCTACACCTCCAAGTTAGTGGGGCAGCATGATACCTCTGTGGTCATTCATTTGCAGCTAACATCAGCCACGACTGCAATGCAAACTGTGAGCTGCTACAGATAACCCTCCATGACCCAGGAGCACCACTACAACTATCTGGAGACAGTGGTAAACATGACAGTCCTACCAGACACCCTGTTAATGATCAGTGTCAGCTACCCTACACTTAACTGGATAACCTACTCGAGTATTCACTTCCAGGCCCAGCACTTCCTGGGATTTATCACCTTATATGGTCTGTATCAGTTAGTAGATGGACTAATAAGAGGTGAAAACATGCTAGAAGTGGTCATCACTGACATGTGCAACAGGTGCACTACAGCAGAGGTAAACCGGTCACTGTTTAGATCTGACCATGAACTATTCACTGATGATTACTACTCCCAACCATCTCCCCCACCCAAGGAACACACAGTGAATACCTTTCCTACAGCTAAATCCACAGTAATAATGACAGAGGTGGGAGAGTTCACAGCCCCCACGCTCAGGGATGACACTGCTTAAGATACAGACAGAATTACGAATGCACTCTATAAGCACCTACAAAGATGTATGGGTTGTGCCATCAATGGTAAACCAGGACTAGCTACTCCTACACAAGGACACCAGTCTGCTGAACCCATGCATTATACAGGCTATACAACAGAAGTAGTACAGTAGTCCAGAACAACAGCAAATCACAAGACATGCAGATGTCCGTAACCAGTATTAGCAAGATATATATTTACTCATGTAATCATTCAAGGCTGACATCCACAGGTAAATAGGCATGGATTTGGAATATGACCACAAAGGCTTCTGTGGCTGTCAAGGATGTAAGCAGTATCACACAGATTTGCACTGTGCTGGTGCAATATTGCACTGAATATACTGACCCTACTGATATCACCAACACATTTGATGATACATTCGGAGCAGGCTTCACCACCTACTGGGCCCACAACAATACCCAAAATGTACAGTATCCCAGACATCTGTGACATACAGGTGGTAATGGCCCTTTCAAACGGCATGACAGAGTGTCAATGGAGGAAGATGGTGTCCCAGACTGCATCCTGCAGACACTACAAGACAAAGTGGCCCCCTGCCTAATATAGCAATTCAACATCAGCCTCTACACAGGCTACATGGCCATTCAAAGGTGCATGGCAACAGCTATTACACTCCACCAAGGTGGTGACACAACTGACCATGGTAACTACCACCCCATAGGCCTGAGTAGCCTGATCTGCATGTCTATGGAGTGCATCCTCATGGCACTCATGAACATAGACAATGGTAACCTCCAGACACTTGACCCAACCCAGGTCACCTTGACTTGAGTGCAGATCATGCCTACTGAACCAGTTTGACATCTTACAGCCACCTAAACTTTAGGTGTAGGGTGTGGTAGTTCACACATACTACCTGGACCTCACCAAGGGTTTTGACACCATTCCCCACTCAGGTATTATTTCTACACTCACCAGCCAGTACATACACCCATACATCACAGGTTGGTTTGCTAACAGGCTTACACACAGAACACACATGGCAAGCCTGGCAGCCTCCAGGTCCAACTCTTGACCAGTCACATCTGGTGTCACACAGGACTCAGTCCTGGGACCCCTACTGTTTGCCATATACTTCTCAGAGGTACGGGCTAACACAGGTGGACTACAGCAGGCCGTGTTTGGCGATTACTGCAGACTGAGAGCCATAACTGACAGTCCAGCTGTCAGAGACGTCCTTCAAGGAGCCTCACATAGACCAACACAGGGTGTCAGAGTGATGGCCTCCAGCTAAAGGCCACATACTGCATGGTCATTCCATTTTGGGAAACTACACACACAAATATTAACACATGAGTGGCAGACAGTATAATTTAGACGATGTAATGGGTATGTGGGGACTACATTACATAGTGATCTCTCCTTTGACAGTCATATGTGCGAAGTAGTTAGGACATCCATCTATGTAGGCCATCTGATTACTTAAGGGTTCACATCTGAACAAACTTAGGTTATTGTGCCCTTTTACTGATCAGTCATCAATCCCATCATCGAGTATGATAACCCATTTTGGATGTACCTCAGAAGACACATCTGACAGCTGGAAGGGCCGTGAATGTACCTCACATAGAGGGATAATGCCCTCAGACATGTGTCCTATGCTGCCAGACTGCATAAACTCATGCATTACTCAGTGGCATCTCGGTTACTCAGGGATGATATTTGCTAGCCAACAAAGCCGTGTCCAAGTCAGGTGTAATGGATATGCTCCACTTATGGGCATCCATGTCACTGTGAGCCACATAATGTAATGAGCTACACCTTGCCACAACCATAACTGGAAGATGCTGGAGTGACAGATTCCTGTCACGGGTACTCACCATTATTTGGAACTACATTCATGATTACATTATATGAAAAACCTCACTAACACTCCAGGGAATCCTTGCAGAGTGGGTGGGAAACAGTGGATACACCCCAGGGAACCTGCAATTGGCTCTGCTCCACAGAGGGACAGTTAGTTAATCAATGGGGTGGCAACAGCAGACACTTTTTGGCTATGCTTATGACTGGCCTCGGGCAGTTAGGCATGTACCTACCTATGTATCTATGAACCTTTGAACTCTGAAAGTTAAGAAAGTTCAGTTACAGATTTGCTGTTCTGAACTGTTTGGAAGTTTCTAGAAGGCCAGTGCTTGCTTGGGCTAAAAGGAAGTCTCTGTGTTCACCAGTGGGAGTGGTTAACACTGAACAGCCTGCCTGTCCCTGGAGGAGTGGTTACTACCTAGAAGCTGTAGTTTTATTGGCCATTTTGGGTCAATTCTAAACTCCTTGATCTGTCTCTCTTAAAACCCAGCTGCCTCGTGGTTTTGGCATCTTTTCAGGCTTGCTAGTTGTTGCTGAAGCACCTACCAAGGGGAGAAAATGCTGAGAGAAGAAAAGGAGCCACTTTTGTGATTTTTTCTTCTGATTTTTTGTTAAGTTTTACTGCTTTGCCGCCTACTTTTTGGCATTTTCTGGCTTGCTAAAGTTTATATCTGTAACAGTAACAGTACTTGGAACAGATCTGGAGCCTGTTTACTGCATTTCCTGTGTTGTACTTAATTTAAAATAATTTTTTTTCTCTAAAAACTGCATTTTACCTGATTTTGGCCTAGCACTCAGGTGTGGGGTCATTTATTGCACTGTTGTGATTATTTTGCTGCTTGTGTATCTCTGCTACCTTTAAACTACAACAAAAAGAAAAAAAAAAAAAAAAAAAAAATCTTGCTTTTTCCCACTTTCTGAAAGTTAAGAAAGTTCAGTTACAGATTTGCTGTTCTGAACTGTTTGTAAGTTTCTAGAAGGCCAGTGCTTGCTTGGGCTAAAGGGAAGTCTCTGTGTTCACCAGTGGGAGTGGTTAGCACTGAACAGCCTGCCTGTCCCTGGAGGAGTGGTTACTACATAGAAGCTGTAGTTTTATTGGCCATTTTGGGTCAATTCTAAACTCCTTGATCTCTCTCTCTTTAAAACCCTGGCTGCCTTGTGGTTTTGCAGTCTTTTCAGGCTTGCTAGTTTTTGCTAAGAAGCACTTACCAAGGGAAATGCTAAGAGAAAGGAGCCACTTTGTGATTTTTCTTCCTGATTTTTGTTAGGTTTTACTGCTTTGCTGCCCTACTTTTGGCATTTTCTGGCTTGCTAGAGTTTATATCTGTAGCTAGTAACAGTACTTGGAACACATCTAGAGCCTGTTTGAAATGCATTTCCTGTGTTGCACTTAATTTAAAATCATTTTTCTCTAAAAACTGCATTTTACCTGATATTGGCCTAACACTCAAAGTGTGGGGTCATTTGTACACTGTTGATTATTTTGCTGCTTGTATCTCTGCTACTTTAAACTACAACAACAGAGAAAAAATCTTTTCCCTTTCTGAAAGTTAAGAAGTTCAGTTAGTTGCTGTTCTAGACTGTTTGGAAAGTTCTAGAAGGCCAGTGCTTGCTTGGGCTAAAGTCTCTGTGTTCACCAGTGGGAGTGGTTAACACTTCAGGCAGCCCTGTCAGGAGAGTGGATTTGCTACCTAGAAGCTGTAGTTTTATTAGCCATTTTGGGTCAATTCTAAACTCTCCCTTGATCTCTCTCTTAAAACCACAACTCTCTTTTTTGTGATTTTCACTGAGCTTGTGTCAGGGCCTTGTCTAAACAGTTTAAACTATTCCAGGCTCCACAAAGTCTGCTCTTCCTTTCCCTTAGAACATTCCAGAGCTCTCAAGTAGTACTCTATTCTCTTTCTAAGCCCTGCACTTGCTCCAGCTCTTATAGAAACACTAACCAACTAAGCACTACACCCTCCTTGACTTCTCATGTAAGTATTGGAAACCGATTGGTCCTTCTGATCCAAGTGAAAATCAGTTCCCTTCTAATCTGATCAGTAAAATAGTTCCTATACTAATCTGGTATGTCCAGGAGTCAGTTTCAAGGTTACTCTCAGCCAACTGGTGAATCTAGAATTTGGTAATGTTACAATTGCCTTATGTACTCAGACAACCCTCCTCCTACCAGACTACAACGCATAACACACATTTCAGCCACTGTACATGGACTAGCACAGACATGGAGGGGGTGTATCCATATTTATCGTGGATACCTACACCTCCAAGTTAGTGGGGCAGCATGATACCTCTGTGGTCATCCATTTGCAGCTAACATCAGCCACGACTGCAATGCAAACTGTGAGCTGCTACAGATAACCCTCCATGACCCAGGAGCACCACTACAACTATCTTGAGACAGTGGTAAACATGACAGTCCTACCAGACACCCTGTTAATGATCAGTGTCAGCTACCCTACACTTAACTGGATAACCTACTCGAGTATTCACTTCCAGGCCCAGCACTTCCTGGGATTTATCACCTTATATGGTCTGTATCAGTTAGTAGATGGACTAACAAGAGGTGAAAACATGCTAGAAGTGGTCATCACTGACGTGCAACAGGTGCACTACAGCAGATGTATACTGATCACTGTTTAGATCTGACCATGAACTATTCACTGATGATTACTACTCCCAACCATCTCCCCCACCCTAGGAACACACAGTGAATACCTTTCCTACAGCTAAATCCACAGTAATAATGACAGAGGTGGGAGAGTTCACAGCCCCCATGCTCAGGGATGACACTGCTTAAGATACAGACAGAATTACGAATGCACTCTATAAGCACCTACAAAGATGTATGGGTCATGCCATCAATGGTAAACCAGGACTAGCTACTCCTACACAAGGACACCAGTCTGCTGAACCCATGCATTATACAGGCTATACAACAGAAGTAGTACAGTAGTCCAGAACAACAGCAAATCACAAGACATGCAGACGTCCGTAACCAGTATTAGCAAGATACTTATATTACTCATGTAATCATTCAAGGCTGACATCCACAGGTAAATAGGCATGGATTTGGAATATGACCACAAAGGCTTCTGTGGCTATGTCAAGGATGTAAGCAGTATCACACAGATTTGCACTGTGCTGGTGCAATATTGCACTGAATATACTGACCCTACTGATATCACCAACACACTTGATGATACATTCGGAGCAGGCTTCACCACCTACTGGGCCCACAACAATACCCAAAATGTACAGTATCCCAGACATCTGTGACATACAGGTGGTAATGGCCCTTTCAAACGGCATGACAGAGTGTCACTGGAGGAAGATGGTGTCCCAGACTGCATCCTGCAAACACTGCAAGACAAAGTGGCCCCTCGCCTAATATAGCAATTCAACATCAGCCTCTACACAGGCTACATGGCCATTCAAAGGTGCATGGCAACAGCTATTACACTCCACCAAGGTGGTGACACAACTGACCATGGTAACTACCACCCCATAGGCCTGAGTAGCCTGATCTGCATGGCTATGGAGCGCATCCTCATGGCACTCATGAACATAGACAATGGTAACCTCCAGACACTTCACCCAACCCAGGTCACCTTGATTGAGTGCAGATCATGCCTACTGAACCAGTTTGACATCTTACAGCCACCTAGACTTTAGGTGTGGGGTGTGGTAGTTCACACATACTACCTGGACCTCACCAAGGGTTTTGACACCATTCCCCACTCAGGTATTATTTCTACACTCACCAGCCAGTACATACACCCATACATCACAGGTTGGTTTGATAACAGGCTTACACACAGAACACACATGGTAAGCCTGGCAGCCTCCAGGTCCAACTCTTGACCAGTCACATCTGGTGTCACACAGGACTCAGTCCTGGGACCCCTACTGTTTGCCATATACTTCTCAGAGGTACGGGCTAACACAGGTGGACTACAGCAGGCCGTGTTTGGGGATTACTGCAGACTGAGAGCCATAACTGACAGTCCAGCTGTCAGAGACGTCCTTCAAGGAGCCTCACATAGACCAACACAGGGTCTCAGAGTGATGGCCTCCAGCTAAAGACCACATACTGCATGGTCATTCCATTTTGGGAAACTACACACACAAATATTAACACGAGTGGCAGACAGTATAATTCAGACGACGTAATGGGTATGTGGGGACTACATTACATAGTGATCTCTCCTTTGACAGTCATATGTGCGAAGTAGTTAGGATATCCATCTATGTAGGCCATCTGATTACTTAAGGGTTCACATCTGAACAAACTTAGGTTATTGTGCCCTTTTACTGATCAGTCATCAATCCCATCATCGAGTATGATAACCCATTTTGGATGTACCTCAGAAGACACATCTGACAGCTGGAAGGGCCGTGAATGTACCTCGCACAGAGGGATAATGCCCTCAGACATGTGTCCTATGCTGCCAGACTGCATAAACACATGCATTACTCAGTGGCATCTCGTTTACTCAGGGATAATATTTGCTGGCCAACAAAGCTGTGTCCAAGTCAGGTGTAATGGATATGCTCCACTTATGGGCATCCATGTCACTGTGAGCCACATACTGTAATGAGCTACACCTTGCCACAACCATAACTGGAAGATGCTGGAGTGACAGATTCCTGT
Organism: Protopterus annectens; assembly: GCF_019279795.1. NCBI lineage: Eukaryota > Metazoa > Chordata > Ceratodontiformes > Protopteridae > Protopterus > Protopterus annectens. The sequence goes on along the minus strand of NC_056733.1, from coordinate 1,345,344,970 downwards.
CACGAGTACTCACCATTATTTGGAACTACATTCATGATTACATTATATGAAAAACCTCACTAACACTCCAGGGAATCCTTGCAGAGTGGGTGGGAAACAGTGGATACACCCCAGGGATCCTGCAATTGGCTCTGCTCCACAGGGGGACAGTTAGTTAATCAATGGGGTGGCGACAGCAGACACTTTTTGGCTATGCTTATGACTGGCCTTGGGCAGTTAGGCATGTACCTACCTATGTATCTATGAACCTTTGAACTCTGAAAGTTAAGAAAGTTCAGTTACAGATTTGCTGTTCTGAACTGTTTGGAAGTTTCTAGAAGGCCAGTGCTTGCTTGGGCTGTGTTGAAGTCTCTGTGTTCACCAGTGGGACTGGTTAACACTGAACAGCCTGCCTGTCCCTGGAGGAGTGGTTACTACCTAGAAGCTGTAGTTTTATTGGCCATTTTGGGTCAATTCTAAACTCCTTGATCTGTCTCTCTTAAAACCCGGCTGTCTCGTGGTTTTGCCGTCTTTTCAGGCTTGCTAGTTGTTGCTGAAGCACCTACCAAGGGGAGAAAATGCTGAGAGAAGAAAAGGAGCCACTTTTGTGATTTTTTTCTTCTGATTTTTTGTTACGTTTTACTGCTTTGCCGCCTACTTTTTGGCATTTTCTGGCTTGCTAAAGTTTATATCTGTAACAGTAACAGTACTTGGAACAGATCTAGAGCCTGTTTACTGCATTTCCTGTGTTGTACTTAATTTAAAATTGTTTTTTTTTCTCTAAAAACTGCATTTTACCTGATTTTGGCCTAGCACTCAGGTGTGGGGTCATTTATTGCACTGTTGTGATTATTTTGCTGCTTGTGTATCTCTGCTACCTTTAAACTACAACAAAAAGAGAAAAAAAAAACAAAAAAAATCTTGCTTTTTTCCCACTTTCTGAAAGTTAAGAAAGTTCAGTTACAGATTTGTTGTTCTGAACTGTTTGGAAGTTTCTAGAAGGCCAGTGCTTGCTTGGGCTAAAGGGAAGTCTCTGTGTTCACCAGTGGGAGTGGTTAGCACTGAACAGCCTGCCTGTCCCTGGAGGAGGGGTTGCTACATAGAAGCTGTAGTTTTATTGGCCATTTTGGGTTAATTCTAAACTCCTTGATCTGTCTCTCTTAAAACCTAGCTGCCTTGTGGTTTTGCCGTCTTTTCAGGCTTGCTAGTTTTTGCTGAAGCACTTACCAAGGGGAGAAAATGCTAAGAGAAGAAAAGGAGCCACTTTTGTGATTTTTTTCTTCTGATTTTTTGTTAGGTTTTACTGCTTTGCTGCCTACTTTTTGGCATTTTCTGGCTTGCTGAAGTTTATATCTGTAACAGTAACAGTACTTGGAACACATCTAGAGCCTGTTTAATGCATTTCCTGTGTTGCACTTAATTTAAAATCGTTTTTTTCTCTAAAAACTGCATTTTACCTGATATTGGCCTAGCACTCAAGTGTGGGGTCATTTATTGCACTGTTGTGATTATTTTGCTGCTTGTGTATCTCTGCTACCTTTAAACTACAACAACAAGAGAAAAAATCTTGCTTTTTTCCCACTTTCTGAAAGTTAAGAAAGTTCAGTTACAGATTTGCTGTTCTGAACTGTTTGGAAGTTTCTAGAAGGCCAGTGCTTGCTTGGGCTAAAGGGAAGTCTCTGTGTTCACCAGTGGGAGTGGTTAACACTGAACAGCCTGCCTGTCCCTGGAGGAGTGGTTACTACCTAGAAGCTGTAGTTTTATTGGCCATTTTGGGTCAATTCTAAACTCCTTGATCTCTCTCTTAAAACCCTACAACTCTCTTTTGTGGTTTTACGCACTGAGCAGCGTCGGCCCGCCTAAACAGGTTTAAACTATTCCAGGCTCCACAAAGTCTGCTCTTCACTTTTTCCCTTAGAACTGTTCAAACTCTCAAAGTAATCACTCTATTCTCTTTCTAAAGCCCTGCACTTGCTCAGCTCTTATAAGGAAACACTAACTAACTAAAGCACTACACCCTCCTTGACTTCTCATAAGTATTAGGCTCATTGGTCCTTCCTGATCAAGTGAAAAATCAGTTCCCTTCCCTAATCTGATCAGTAAAAAGCCAGTTCCCTATACTAATCTGGTATGTCCAAGGGTCAGTTTCAAGGTTACTCTCCAGCCCAGCTGGTGAATCTGGGAATTTTGAGGCAATGTTACAATTGCCTTATGTACTCAGACAACCCTCTCCTCCTTTCAACAAACTCTAATACATGTGAGAGATGCAGTTACACAGACAAACTGGAGGCAGAGCTCTCTCAACCCAAGACTGGCACAGTCAGTCAGGAGGAAAAGGTAGCCACCCACACCACAAATCCAGTCTCACACAGACCTATTGCATCTGCATACCCAACACATAAACACACAAAAACATACTCGGAGGCTCTAAATAAAAATCTGCCTAAACAGCAAAGACCTCCTAAGCAGATATCCAAGCAACAGCCACCCCTGAACAATACCCATGAATCACATATCTCACAAAATCAGTGTGCCTCACAGTCACAGCCCTTAAGGCCAAACAACACACCAAATACACTTGTTATAGGCGACTCTATTGTCCAGCACACTGACGTCCCACTCACCAGACTGAACAAGGAGAAGGTCACTGTAAGCTGCCTGTTGGATCCACCACATAATGTAAGCACTCAGGTCACTACAAAGCAGGTACGACTCCATCATTGTCCATGCTGGTGTGAATGACCTGAGACATACCTCCATGGACTACATGAAAAGAGACATAGAGGAGCTCTCTGACCATGTAGCCCAGGCTGGTATGACCCTGACCTTGAGTAGCATCTTGCCCTCACCAAGAATGATGCCACAGTATAAAGACAAAATGATCAGTTTCAACAATTGGTATTGGTGTCATTCAAAGGGGATCCAGTGTCTGTCAGCCTGGGATGACATGCTCGACAAGCCACATTGCTTCGCTAGGGACGGCTTGCAGCTGTCACCCTTAGGCTTTCGTATACTGGCCAAGGCTCTTGCCACCCCCATAGTGACTTTTTTAGGCAAGGCTCAAAGGACAAACCCACATCCATAGACAACCCAAGGATAAAAAAACTAAAGGTAATGCTACTCAATGCCAGAAGCATAAACCTCAAGATGCACGCACTCGAGGCTCTCCTCATTATGGAAAAAATCGATGTCTGTGCAGTAACAGAAACCTGGTTCAAGGCTCCTGAGAGCACCCCAGCACTATCAGGTTATAACTCATACCATGCATTTCGTCCCCAAAACTAGGACCAAAGCACAAAAGGAGGGGGAGTATCTCTATTCATCAAAGATACCTACACCTCCAGGTTAGTGGCACTGCACGAAGCATTGGAAACCATCCATGTGCAACTAACAGCGGGCAAAACTGCCTTTCAGTTTGTAGCCTGCTACAGAACACCCTCCCTATTACAGGAACCCCACTTGGCATTCCTGAGAACACTGGAGAATATGAAGGTCTCTGCAAACACTATGTTACTGGGTGACTTCAACTACCCAAACATTGACTGGGAAAACTACTCAAGCCCAAACACCCTCGCCCAACGGTTCCTTGAATTTATAAACTCTAATGCAATGGGAACAACTGGTCACCACTCCCACAAGAGGGAACAACATATTGGACCTGGTCATCACCAACATGGGGACTCTATGTTTCTACACCAGAGGTAAACCCCTCATTGGTAAGATCAGACCATAAACAAATTTCCCTGGACATCCATATCCCATCCCCACCCCCAGCCAAGGAAATCACTGTAAAGAATTTCTCAAAAGCCAACTTTGCATTTCTCAAGACTGAGGTGGAATCCTTCAAAGCCCCTGGGCGAGAGGATAATACAGCCCAATCCGCAGAATCCTTTACAAATGCATTCTGTGAGCACCTGCAGGAATGCATGGATTGTGCTATCCCAAATAATACCAAGACTCACTCCTCCAAAAACAGGAGACTGGTCTGGTGGACCCCGGCCATAAATAAGCTGTACAACAGAAGGAGGAAGCTACTACATGACAGAGCAAAATCCCAAAAAGGGAATGCATCTCTGATCAGTATTAGCAAGAAACTTTGATCCCTCATAAAATCATCAAAGGCCAGTTTTGAAAGAAAAATTGCCCTAGACACTAAAGATAATCACAAGGCCTTCTTTAGTTATGTCAGGAACATGGGCGGAAACTCCCAGATATGCTCTGAATTGTTGCATAATGGTACAAAATATACCGAACCTACAGACATAGCCAACATCCTGGCAGACAGATTCAGTGCAAACTTCTCCCCCCCTTCCCCCCCAAAGGAGCAAAAGCCTATCCCAACTGAATGTAACCTCCCTGACATCACAGATGCACAGGTGAAAGCTGCCCTCTCCAAAGCAAAAAACACTGCATCTATGGGATCGGACGGTGTCCCAGGCTGTGTCTTACATGAGCTCCAAGAAAAACTGAACCCTCACATTAAGTCACTGTTCAAAGTTAGCCTTACTACAGGATATGTACCCAAAGAATGGCGTACAGCTACAGTGGTCCCACTCCACAAAGGTGGTGCCACAATGGACCCCAGAAACTATCGCTCCATAAGCCTGACTAGTCTGGTCTGTAAAGCTATGGAGCGTATTATCATGGAACTCATAAACAAAGACATTGGGAGCCTCCAGACACTGGACCCTACCCAATTCGGCTTTGTTAAGGGCAGATCTTGCCTCTTAAACCTAGTTTTTTCTTTGAAACAGTTACCAAAGCCATAAATGAGGGCAAGTAGTCCACACAGCCTACCTGGACCTCGCAAAAGCCTTTGACACAATACCCCACTTGGGCATCATAAATAAGCTTACCAGCTTAAATATCAACCCCTGTATCACAAGATGGGTTGCAAACTGGCTCAGAGATAGAACCCACATGGCCAGAATCACAGGTGCCATGTCCGAATCCAAACCAGTTACAAGTGGCATCCCACAGGGCTCAGTTCTGGGACCTGTCTTGTTCGGTATATACTTCTCTGAGGTTCAGGCTAACATGGGGTGATTATGGCTGACAAAGTTCGCAGATGACTGCAAACTGGGGGCCATAATTGAATCTCCAGCTGACACAAGCATCCTCCAAAAGGGTCTCACAGAGACGGATGCTTGGTGTCAGAGCCACGGTCTCAAGCTAAATGCTAAAAAGTGCATAATCATCCCCTTTGGGAAAAACAAGGTGCCCACAAATTACCACATAGGTGGTAATCCATTAAGTATGGAAGAAATAATTAGAGATTTGGGGACCAACATAGATAGTAATCTCTCCTTTGATAATCACGTTGCCAAAGTGGTTAGAAAGACCTTCTATATAGCCCACCTTATCACAAAAGGGTTTGCATCTAGATCAAGAGAGGTCATTGTGCCCCTCTACTCGTTACTCATCAGGCTCATAATTGAATACAATGCCCCTTTTGGGATGTACCTTACCCGACACCTGCAGCAACTGGAGAGACCCCAAAAGTACCTCACCAAGAGGATCATGGGCTACAAACAGATGTCCTATGCAGCTCAACTAAAGAAACTCCAGCTCTACTCAGAGGCGAACTATGCCTGACATACAAAGCCATGTCAAACCCAGAATTAATGGAAATGCTCCACCTCAAAAAATCCAAGTCCCTTAGAGCTACACGCTCCAGGGACCTAAACCTCAGCACAAAAATAAATAGGACATGCTGGAGGGACAGATTAATTTCCCAGAGGCTCCCCTCACTCTGGAATAGAATCCTAATTCATGTTAGACATAGCCCCTCACTGACCCTCTTCAAGTGAAATCTGGACGCGTGGATGGGAAATCGCAAATTCACCCCTGGGATCTCTTCTGTGACCCTGCTAGACAGAGGCACAGTAAACTAATCTTAAAAGGGTACCTTCTGTGACCTACTTTACAGAGGCACAGTAGGCTAATCTAATAGGGAGGCAGAAGCCAAATACACTCTGGCTAGGCTTATAAATGCCCTAGGGCAGATAGCCTAGTATCTACCTATGAACCTATGAACCTATGAACCTATACATACAGTATGGACACATGCTGATAGCTTAATTTACTGTTCGGGTATTGACTTACCTTGTGCCAATGGCAGTTGTGTGTACAATAGTTGAGGTTGCCTATGTAGGATGCACACAGTAGACCACCTATACATGACAATTTACAGGTGGTCGTGTGTGTTTGCCATCCATGTTTGCTGTGTGTGCAGGTGGAGAAGGGTGTCAGTCCATAGGTGCCTACACTGTCAGTGTGTGTGCTATAAGTTCCCTCTTTGCCAAGGCATGGGTATAGCGGGAACACCTCCAGCTGCCTACTGGGGCTGCCACAGGGTGTTCGTGGTCTGAGTCCCTCTGTGCCTGTGGGGCCCTTGGCAATGGTGGTGAGCTGTGAGGGCCTTCACCAGTCTGTTGCTGCTGCAGCTGTTTCCACAGGATCATATTGTGTAGCATGGCACATACTATGAAGATGTGGGCACACATGCCTGGAGAGTACTGCAAGGCTCCACCAGATATGTCCAAGCAACAGAACCATGATTTCAGCATCCCAAACACATGCTCTATGATGATTCTGGTTTCTGTGTGTGCCTCATTATAGCATTCTTGTGTGGCTGTGTGTGCATTTCTGATGGGAGTCATCATCCACGGTTCCAGTGCATAGCTAGCATCCCCCACCAGGTGGCAATATGGGATGTCCCTCCTGGCAAATACCTGATACAGCTGTGAGGCATGCCAGATGTGGGAGTCATGATAGCTTCCAGGGCTGCCAGCATCCATGATAATGTCCTGGGCATTGCACATGACCTGGCAGTTGATGGAAGGGTATCCCTTGCGGTTTATGTAGCACCTACCCTGCTCACCAGGTGGTGTCTTGATGTGTATGTGCGTGCAGTCTATTGCACCCAGTACCTCTGGGTAGTCTGCCACACTGTGGAAGAGACTCATATTGCTGTCCAACTCCTCCTGCATTCGGGGGAAGTATATGTGCTCATTGGCATGTGGTAACATGGCATCCAGGAACTGGTGGAGTAGCCTGGATGCTGATGGCTGTGAGATTCCCATGATATCCCAAGTTGGCCTTTGAAAGGTACCTGTGGCTAGTATTCTCAATCTTACACATATCTTCTTGTCCACTGGGATGGGTTCCCCTCTGTTATTTCTGGCTCTGAGGTGTGGCCGGCCCAGCTCAACAAGTTGCTGTATGATGTCCCTGTCCACCTTGTAACGCTCTACTATCTCCAGATCATGTAGCCCCTGGTAGGTTACCCTGGGTCTGAACACTCTTCTCCTCCTCCTGTGCTTGAGATGGTTGTCAGCATCATCCCCCACACCACCGTCAGTCTCCAACACATGCTGGTGAATCAAAGCTATGGCAGCCCCTAAGATGTACATATTAAAAGTTCCCCATCTGTATACACCAATGGTGCAGAGTGTCTGGGAATACACAAGTGTGTGTGTGGGGCTTTCACATCTTATACTATTGTGCAATGGATGATGCTGGTGTAATTGGGTGTGTATGTGCAATTCCAGCTGCAGGGTATCTTAATTATGGGTTTTACAGCAGGTACTGCTATTGTGGGGCCTTTGGTGTTGACTTACACTTGCCTGCTGTGATTCATCTATTGCCCTTTACTTCACTTTTCAACCCGATTCCCCTCCCATTGTCAGGCATGCATCCAGCTGCCTGATTTCTTGTTTTGTACTTTCCCAACCCAGGATTGTGTTGTGAAATGTGTTATGTAGCTGATCTACTGCAAGTTTGCTTTGTTCTGCTTTTCTTTGCAGTACAGCACCTCCCCTTTCCTGTTCTACAGGTAGCTGCTAGCAGCCTTGTTAGCTGTTGTCAATGGGCCACTGTGAGTTCCTAGGTGTTAATTACTCATTTTTACTCCAATTACTATGCTGCAGCATTTCCTTATTGTCTTCTCATATCCTTCCTGTTTCAGCTATGTTGCGCACCACGCACAGCCATTTACCGGGTTTTAAGCATGTTTTCATCCATGTTCACATGCACTTTTGGTTACCTTGTGTGCTCTCAGCTAAGCAAAGCTATGGCTACTTCCACACCCCTATCCTGTGGCTTTGCTTAGCAATAGGCAACCCAAATTAGCAATGCTCCGATGTGCTTACAGCTAAGGTGGCACACCCCTCTCTTGATGTCATGTTTATCTCCAGTCCACACCTCGGTGTTGTACCGCTACACTGTGTGGTACATACTTACACTGGTGGGGATTTTGTGATTCAGTATTACTTGACTCATTTGCATGGCATTGACTACTAATTCCTAGTTACTGCACAGAACACTGTCACAGACACTTAGCAACCCTTGCGCCATGGTTGTGGTGTAGCATGCCCGCCATTGACTATTATGGGGAATTCATGAATTGTGTTACACTGCAGTTTTATGACATCTAAATACATTTTCATTGTGATCCCATTTGCGCACTGATGCACTGCAATTTTACTTTGCGTTAGTGTGGCCATGACATTAAATGTTATTTTTTATGTGGTGTGTATTTTTTTTCTGCCATTGGCTATATATTTAGCCATTGGCATATATTAGCGTTATAATACATACATTTGGTCCACTTTCATGGCTCTGATTTTATGTTTGAAAAAATGTAAATTGTTTTTTTTGGTTTACATTTCTGCATGCTTACACTATGCCTGCATCACTTCATGAATCACTATATACCTTCATTTGCATGCTACACACTGCTGCGCATGGGGTAATTAGCATACATGCACCGGGTGCTGCGCAGCTCTGGTGTACGCTGGTAGTACACGTGGAAATAGCTCACACCTGAATCACTTGGTGGCCTTATTTAGTGCTAGATCGCCGACACTACTCCTGCGTCTGGCGCAAGCTTCATGAATCCTGGGGATAAAATACCTTAAACATTAAGAAAAGTTACCTAGAGCTATGGGGGTGCATAACTGTTATTTCATTGTACATGTTACAAATATAGTGATAAGCTTTAACTAATCAATGAGAAAGACAAAGAGTGTGATATGTGTGAGCAACCAACAACAAATAAGTAGAGCCACTACAGCATGGAGCACATTATTAACACTGGTTTCTAGGTTTAGGCTTATACACAACATTCATAGATGAGTAATTTGGCTGCTGTAAGGGGTGTAAGAGGGATGTAAGTGGTTTATAAGTAGATGGTGGGCAACTAAGTGTAAGACATAAGAGCAGATAGTGAAGTACAGCAGAATAGCAGTAAATACATGCAAATATATTGAACTGAAAGGCTGAAGAACATAATGAAGTAAGTTTGATGAGTTGTGGTGGAGACATGTTTAATGGAGGAGTTACTATAGAAAGTAGATGAGTCCTGTGTGTGTTGTACTTCTTTGACACTGAGGAGCAGTTAGCTGATGCTAATGCACACTCCATTTTTTGGAGAGTTTTATACTATCAGTCCATGTAATGTAATGATTTTCATGGCACTGTTGTCTTTTTTTTTTCTTCTTTGAAAGATTGGTGAGTGTCAGTGCAGGCAATAGACCCCATTGCAAAGCACACATTTATTTTTTTTGTTTGGAGGAGTAACATGACAGCAAAGAAATGGTCTTCCTGTAAGAAATGTAAATTAGTCATAATGAGAAAGGCCAAACCTATTATTGTTATTATTATTATTATAATCATCATTATTACTTTCACTACTGTGGCCGACCATTAGCAGACCACAGTGCCTTTTTTCATTTGCCACATCTGCCTATCCCTCCTGGCCTTCCCTGGACTTATTCCAATAAGGATTATTACTGATAGGGATATCAACTTAACCCAGGTCCCTGTCATACTCTTTTGAGGGTGTTTTTCCCATTTTCCCCTACCCTGCACATCCACAGCAACATCCTCAGGGAAGGACATGCAGTAGGTAGACTGTACCAATCTGCTCCTCATTTCTACAAGGAGTTGAGTCAGCAAGCCATCCCATCCACCCAAGGAAGCACTTACAGCCTCTACCATGGAAATCTAACAAGCCTGTATACCCCATGTATCTGCCCCTCACTCCTTACATCCCAAGACAGGTAGATAATTGATCCACAGTCACCTACATAGTCAGGGCTTTATCCCTTTATGCCATGGCACCTTAAGTAGAATCAAGCTTACTGAACTATATCTCTGTCAGTATGCATCAATGTACCAAAATCAGGGGATTGGGTTGGTGCAAACTTTGCAATACAACAGGCAAGCCCTTTGAGTATAAGATATATTATAAGGAAAATATCACCTAAAAATCAGGAAATTGGGGTGAATGATGGCATATTTTATGTTCTACATGAAATGAAAATTGTACTTTTGAATTAATCTTATATATTAGACTGAACCAGACATCTACCATTGGTGAGAGGCATCTGATAAGTCATTCACACCTAGTAGCAGTCAAATTTCATACATAATGACACTTGGTGATTTTCTTTATTGATAGCTGCTGCCTAGACTATTTTTTCAAAAACACAATTCAATTTTGAATTATAACTTTAAACTAAACTAAATTTCTGAGGAAAGGCAATATATACAGAAAAGTGTAAACAGTAAATTTCTACAGCATCAATTCATCTAATGAGTGGCAAAATAAGTAATACTTCAAATCATAAACCTGGTTTTATACTGAGCAGTAAATAATAAGTTATTTTTGACATTAAACTACATTTAGAATCTGTGTAACTATACAAGTTAAACCCCTATTTTCTGCAACAGCTTTGCTCATGCTGATGTGACCATTTTGATGTAATTATTTATATTTGAATAATTAATCAGTAGAACAATGGGAACTATATCTACAGCTCTACAGTCTAAACCCAAGTATTAATGCAAAACTATTTTGGCATTATATAATCTTTAATTTTATGCGATATAGTACTTCATAAACTGCTTTTTATTCAAGTTGTTAAAACAAATGTTAACAGACATTAAGGTCTTATCTGCTTGATTTGGTAGTAGTTTAGGTGGATGGATAAGATCCTTTGGTAGTTATCCAAAAAAAAAAGAATAGGGGAAGCTCCCCAGTGCCCTGGCTAAATTTCACCAAGTTAGTATAAATGCCACCTTGTGTGTCCCCTGAAAGGAAGACACAGACCTAGTAGGAAAAAATTCTTATTGCACAAGCTATTTTTAATCATGTCACAGCTGTTAGATAAATAATGACTTGTTTTGTTACATTCATTTCAATGGAACTTCACAAAACACATTAGCATATCCATTTTTATCCATTTTGACTAATATTTTATAATATTGTTATTTGGGAAAGGCAAATGTAGATGCCTGAAGCAGAATGTGCTGTATGAATCAAGCAGATAATCACAGCACCCACAGTGTGCAGCTATAAAATGATCAATAGAAGTGTATAAATTATAACCAAAAAATGCATAATTAGACACCTACTGGCATAAAATCTATGCTTCCACAGAACTATAACAACAGTCCAGGATTAGCTAGAAAGCTATACATACAGCCTTACAGTAAAAGATGTACACTGGCAGACTAAGAGTCCATCATGTCAGTGGTTGCCATCCACTTCCACTCCCACCAGAACAGAACAGCAGGTACTGTGTGATACCAACAATGAGACATAAACAGATGCATGGACGATGCTTCATGCTAAATGCTGAATGATCCTTTGTGTGCATCCCATCTGCTGCATCATGTAGTAAAGTGTTAGAGGTGCACAGCCCTAACAAGAATCCATATGAAACAACTATGATACAAACAGTAAACAGAAACACACAACGTGATGCATTTTACTTCTAGCACACATGGTCAACTAGACAATAATGTATACCACATATAATTATGTGAAAAATAGAAGATCATTGTCTGGAACCTGATATAAAGTTAAACAAGATAACATCCCATACAAGTGTAAATGTAAGACAACATAAGTTGGAATAGACCAATGATACACAGAGTATTCGCATTTTGGCGGACGTGTCAGTACAGAAGATGAGGCAGCATAAATGAGGAAAGAGGATATTGATTCTATATGTGAACACAATGGTGAATAGCAAGGAATCTGAAACCCTTTAGAAGCACAGAAATGCACACATGGTAGAATTATTCTCATGTATAAGTTTCTGCATTAACACTATTAATGCATTACTCCTATCCTATAATTTAATCTGTCATTGATAATGACAACTTTATCAGGAATTTCATAACAAAATGTAGTAGTCAGAATGAGTGATACTACCCAAGGCAGTCATTTGTACTTTTGCTGAGTTACATTTTGAAAACAAATATTGTGCTCATCGGTAGTCAATATTTGGTAGTCTGTGCTGTGAAGAGCAACTGTGTCATTTATTTTTAATATATAATGAGGTTTGTTTTTCCTCATTGCAGCTATCAATGCGTGATTGTGGAAACAGTCCCTTTTGGCTAGAGTTCTTGCCACCTGCGGTATGGTTCTTTTTGAATCTCAGAGAAAATTGTGCCTTTAAAATACTGCAAAATGTATTTGCCATTAGACATTGATGGAGGCCCTCCTATATATGACACACTGTGGAATGATCCAATGTGTGCTCCAAGCAAGTAATAATGAGCACAGCAAGTGACTTCTCAATAAATGGGTTTTTTCAATGTGCCACTTTAATAAACTAGTAGGAGTTAGTGTGTAAGATTTTGGTAAGATATGCTCAGTGTTGTGCTAGTTACTTATAAAAGTAATAAGTTACTATTACTAGTTACTTTTAAGTGAAAGTAATATGTTACTATTACTTATTACTTTTCTAAAAAAGTAATATATTACTATTACTAGTTACTAAATAAAGTAACTAGTTACTACTGAGTTACTTTTACATACAGTAAGTATAGTTTATCAATTCTCATATTCAGATTTACTCACATAGTACTTGTGCATGAGGAATACATGCTTACTGCACATGAATACGAGTGTATTAAAGTTGTATACACAGTGTTACAATAATGATGAATAGCATTTTACAGTTTACAAAGTCCCACAGGCTAGTCTTTATAGTCAGAGAGTCACAATGTAATACTTAAACCAAAGTACCCACAGCCAGCAACACAAGACCCATAACAAGTTACAACCCATCAAATTTTCAACAATGCACATTAGTCTAATCTGCTAAAATAAATGCTGAGGATGCAAAAATGCTTACCGAAAATGTCATATAAGTCTAACAAGACTTAACACAACATCAACCAAAATATCACTTTATATAAGTATTCACAATGACTACACATTTCTGTTAGCTCAAAGAAGGAGCAAGTTTTCAAAATGTTCGTCAGTGAGTCTATTACGTCTTGCAGTCAGCACTTGTCCACCAAGACTGAACAGGTGTTCAACAGATGCACTAGATGGCAGAGCTGTATTAGTGGTCAAAAATATCTTCTTGGCTACAGGATAATTGTTGAGAAAATATTTCTCTGTAAGGGTCAGCAAGTTACATGTCCATCTAAGAAGATATGCTGACATTGGCTGGCGTTGTCTCTTTGAAGCTGAAGAAGCTGTCTTCAGCAGTTAATGCCAAAGCTTCAGATCACCCATGTACAGGTTCATCCATTTTCTGCATGGCATCAAAGAGCAGAGCCTTGCATCTGAGTTTTTGCTCTTCAGTGTCCATCCATCACAAATGGAACTGTGGATGCACTATGTTAGCTGGAATGAGCGCTTCACACTCCAGAAGATGATTGAACCGAGCCTCAATGCCTTTAAAAAGAGCATCAACTAGCAGCACAACAAGCTTCACAGACTGCCTGACTTCAGACAACTTGTTTTTCAGGTATGTAATGGTGGGGATCAGGATTCCCATGAAGCTTTTCAACTTTGACTGCAGGATGTTCAGAGCCATTGCCAGGAGCTGCATTGCTTGCACAAACTCAGCAACAAAGATAATTTCTGCAGGCATGAAGATGACAATTTCAATCTGTTCACATAGCTCATTCAGCAAGCCTTCAACCTGTGTTGAAATGAGGTGAATTATCTCCATCGCGTAGAAAGTGGGATTCCATCGTGTTGCATTGGGAATAATTAATGCCTAATCACACTTATTTTGAGCCACCTCAGCAGCTTGGGTGCTGCGACTAGCCTTGTTCCAAGCAGCATAGCATTTGGCCATGGTGCCTCACGTGATCTTTTTATACTGTGCATTATTACAAGCAGATTCAGCATCTTGCATGGCAACTCAATTCAATGTGTGTGCTGCACATCTCAGATGGGAAGGCAGTGAAAAGGTGCTCTCACTTTGCCCTGACGGACTCAGCACAGCTGTCACTTCACCATCATCATCCTCATCTTGGGACAAAATGCTTGTAGTCTCAGATCTCTCTCTCATTCTGAGAAGACAGTGAAAGCCTTTACAAAATTGCTGCCATTGTCAGTAATTGTCGAACACACCTTTTGATCTTTGATCTGTCTTGTACTTGATGGGAATGCTCTCAAGATTTGATGCTATGAGATCATATGCATGTCTTCCCTGTAATTTGCAGCATGACAAAGCAGCTGACTTTCTTTGAAGTGTGTCACAGTCGATCCAGTGGGCGGTGACACCAAAGAAACTACGATTCTGATGGATCTAAATGTCAGCCGTAGTGTGCTGCATACTATCAACAAGCACGTTCTTATCATTCATAAGCATATTTGTGTACTTTTTTGTAAGATCATATATCTGCTTGAAGTTAAATCACTGACTCAAAGCAAAATCTTTCTCACTGCATCATTAACACCACACACAAGTTTGTCTTTTATCAACTCATCTCTCAGATCACCAGCTATGCACATTTTTGACTTGTTTCTCAAGTCAGTTATATATGCTGCAAAAGTTTCACCAGGCTTTTGGTCTCTTGTGTAAAATAGTGCCTTTCCACTATAATATTCATTTGAGGGTTGCACATTTTCCTAAATTTACGTTTTAAGCACTCAGAGTCTTCCCACATTTCAGCCTGTATCACAATATGGCAGTCTTTCCCCTTCCCTGCATAAACAGCAGGTACATACACCAATGAATGTTCTCTCTCAATGGTTTCTGAACTAGCTAAATTGAATTAAGCAGAATAAATGCTTTTGTATGTGCATCTTTATCCGAAAAAGCAGCCTGTATGAAAATATCATATTCTTGCTCAAACACTCTCCAGTTTTCAGCAATATTATATCAAACACAAGCAGATCAGGTCTGTAAAATCCCTCTGCCATGCCAACTAAGTATCAAACACACACCAAGTACTTGTAATTATATTCAGCTGTATAACAGACTTCGAAATAACTGTACTCTTTGAAAAGACTGTACTGTAATACTGCACACACTGCCAAGACTTTGCACACTTTAGATACTTTGAATAGCTTTAGTTAATGTAAAAAAGTAGTACATTGTGAAAAATACAGTTGTTTTCTCTTTTGTGAACATTTTATATGATTCTGATAGTGTTTCAAATGTTTTCATAATTATTTCAAATACTTTTTTCAGTATGTCGCAATTTTGAACATTTTGTTTATTCACTAATTTGTTTGGAATGCTTTGCTTTATAGTCATTGAGGGAAAAATCATTTAAATGAGTTTAAGAACCTGGAAATATTTTCTGACCTGTTTACAAGTCATTTGCAGTCGTTTGAGCCACTCTTCTATATTACTCCATTTTTGACTGTACGCCTCATGGTTTTACGAAGTTTTGACTTTGGATCCCATTCTGAGAACATATTACTCATCTTGTGTAGTCAAATAAGGTGACGAGGCTTGGGTGTTCATTTAAGATATTTATTACATGCAAACACATCAGGATGGATGACGGGAACATAAAACCTAAGTGAACTACCTAACTGAATGACTGCTATACACATATATGCTTTCACTCCAGCTGCTTACACAAAATGGCACTCTGCTTGCACATGCTCAGTACTTTCTGTGCATGTGCCCATGAACTACATGGCTTTAAAAGTACAACACACACACTATGATCTACCCTTCCTGTGTTCGAGTGGGTTTCCTCAGGGTGTTCTGGTTTCCTCCCACATTCCCAAGACAAGCTGCAGATGGATTAGACATTCTAAATTGGCTTTAGGGTTGAGTGTGTGCATGCATGTGCCTTCTGAAGAAGGTTGAATGCTGGGCTGGCAACTCAACAATGTAAAACTCCACTGCCACTTGCTCTGCAGACTGATGATCCACCGTGGTGATCCCTAACGGGCACAGCCGAAAGGAGAAGAAGAAGACTAGTCTTTATAGCTACAGAGTCACAGATAATAATTAAACCAAATAATTAAACCAAACCAGCCAATAGCACAAGACCTATAAAAACCTGTCACATGTTGTCTATTTTCAGCACCAAAAAATCAAAATCTGAAAAGAATTTTAAATAGAACATAACAAAATATTGTCAGGACAAAAGTTGGTTGATCATAGATCCACTTGAAGTGTCCTGCTTGGTGCAGTGGATTGGGGCATCGGGTGCTTAACTGATGAGTGATGAGTTTGATTCCGACTGATGGTGGTATGAAGAACCAATGCCATATATTATATTGCAAGGTAAGGATATGACCTCTGGCAGGCTAGAATTGTCCAGTGTTTGGAGATGTTTTAGTGGGTGAGAGTCCCACAGTACCAGGGCAGGGTTGGAGTCTGGTCATCATTAGCTTTCACTTCCTTGCAGTGCTAAAAGAAAATGAAGTAAATTTTGCTCCAGACTAATGAGTTGTGCCAACATTATGTGTAATTTTTTATCCAAATTGCCACTTCAAAGTGTCTATTACCTCCTAACATTTGATTACTATTCATACTATATAGGGACCCCGGAGGTTTTACATCCCTCTTTAGGAGGCTATATCACCCTCATTGAGAACCACTGGTTTAAGCAAAAGTAATTCAAAAGTAATTCACATTTAAGTTACTAGTTACAAAAAAAAGTAATACATTACTATTATTAGTTACTGTTTTGAAAAGTAACTAGTTATATTGTAACTAGTTAAATTACTAGTTACTAGAAAGTGTAATATATTACAGTAATATACTACTTATTATAATAGATTACTCTCATCACTGGATACGCTATTAGAACACTATTTTTTTCATACTGCAGCTCACTTAAACTTTACTGGATTGGGCATATTAATTTAGTTGTGGAATGTAGGCAGTATCATAAAACAAATGTTTTGTATTGTTTTGCTTGACTAGCAATTATTGTAGTAGTGACTGCTACTTAAAATCAGTAGTAGTGAACCCAATATGGTAGCATCACTGAAGATAGTATGTGTTTCGCTGGCATTTGAGTTTTGTCCTTCATCTAACAATGCAGTGTTCTATTTTAGAGATTCCAGTGCATCATCGGCATTAATAGAAGATTAATATGGAAGCCTGATGATGGCTTTTACTGTAGCTATGGCATTCATTTGTTTCACCTGCTATAGATACCTTGCTATACTTAATGAGACATTTAATGCCTAGCTATATTTGATGAGTCTAATTTGAGAATTGTTCACTAGCTGCTAGTAAAATCTTCTGCTGTGATTGATTTTATGTTATGTAATATTTTGCTGTTTGGTCCTTCTACTTGCTGTGTAAGACACTGCTGAGACTTTATTGCCACTATTTTCTGGTTATTGGATAATAATAATGCTGTATGGCTTGTGCACGCAGCTCCTCCCCATTTCTTCCACTCTAGATGCTAAATTTATTTTTTACACAGTTTTTGAGATTCATAAGTTATTACTGGCTAGAAATTTGGACTGTTTTAGCCCATTGGCCATTATAGAGCAATAAAAACTGATAATTTATGGAAATCTTTATTTATGTCGTCTGGATCTCCTCAATTAAATTGTATTGGAGTTTTGGACTTCATAGCATTTAGATTGCTGCTTGTTGACATTTTTTATCACCTTAAGTGATAACTTGTCCACAAATGTGTACAGTTTTGACTAATTTATTACAATACTTAATCCTTTAATTGTATGATCTCATTTAGTGCATATTTGCTATGCTACATGTGCTGATTGTTAGCTGCTTAAGATTTAAGCACAATAATAAACATTTTTAAAAGAATTGTTTTTATTAATTTATCATATTTATAACATACACACATAAAGGAAAAAAATCAGCATCACATATTATACAATGATAGGAATGCTTTGAATCATCAAGGTAATCTTATACAATTAACACATTAAGAGTGTTGGTAATTCAATAGCTACATTTCCAGTCTATCCCAACCACTACATGTCTTAATATAATTTATAGATCTTACTCTGATCACTTCTTCATCAGTTTTACATAGTATTGCTGCTAAATTTATAAATTCTTTGAGTGTAGGAACTGAGTTCGATTTCCAGTTTTTATAATAACTTTTCTAGCTACTGCCAGTAAACTCCAGAAGATATTTTATTTGGCTTTTACAGATACAGGAAGTGGAGCATTCATTAGTATTATTGATCTAGTTAAAGAACAATTATCAGACCATAACCCCTTAAAAAACATACTTATCTCTTCCCAGTATGCATTTAATTTTTCACAACTTTACTACATCTCCAACAAACTCAAGAGGTCATTTACTAAACTTCAAGATTTATAGGGAGCAACAAATATACGGGTTGGATTTAATAAACTCCTTGTAAGCTTTGTGCAAAGCCTACATGGAGTTGGCATATTTGCATGGTGAGCAGCACAGCATTTAAAAACAAACAAGCATGGTTTCTTGGCTGGAAACAATGTTGCTGCCCAGGAAAACCATATAAAGCAACATACATAGCAAACTTGTTTAACTTAGAGCAAACTAGGGTAGCAGGATTGTGCGTAGCGCCACAGTGATTACCAGGGTTTATCAGATAGCAATGTATATAGTCCAAACATAATACAAGATAGTGTATACAGTGCAGAGTATTGATGAATCCCATTCCAGACACTCTGTATAAAAGCTGTGTAAATGATCTGTAAGGCTACATAGACTGCCGTGTAAAATAAACAGTCAGGGGAAGTGTGTGTATTCAATATGGACACACAGACGAATTGTAGGAATGAACCCAGGGCAAGAGAACAGGTGAAGCATCCTAATGTTCAGCAGGTGAGGGCATGTCAATGGAAGACAGCTGTAGCAGGTACACTAATCACATATCAATATGGTACAGTATGGACTGCACATTGAAAATGTGTATTATAGGGCTGTCACACAAGGTAACATAACAATGGAGAAGATGTATTTATGAGATATGACATGAACACTGCAGAGGACATCTATCAGGAATGTTATATACAATTGGGGTTGGGTGCATATTGTGAAGCTGTGCAAATTGATTTGCCTGAATATGAGTGTAATATCAGCCAAGGTCTCCAACAAGTGGGAGACAGTTACAAGCTCTTGGACAACAGTAAAAGAAGCACACACAATTATGGACAATATCAGAATAATACCACCAGTAATTCCATGTCTCTGACACATCATATGTGGTTCTGAGTGATCATAGATGGTTCTGCACGAACACAGTTGTGCAGCTATTGTGACATGTCAACAATCTATGAGGGTAATCAAGCACACTGTCCTGACACTGTAACATCTACCTGGAGGTGTTAGGAGGGACACTACAATATCTTTGTGATGATCAATATAGACTGACTGGTGTGCATGGCAAATATATATATATATATATATATATATATATATATATATATATATATATATACAGTACAATCCACACTGTCATTAATGTAACCATTGTCATCAATGTTGTTAAACAGCTATGTATGTACTGTGTGCATCACAGGAACAGTTATCACACATGCATCTGGTATAACACCTTGCTGGGGGTTCCACACCATCAGACAGTAATGTTTATGCAACAGAAAAATAACTAGGTATGGCCAATAAGATGTGTGAGAGCTCACTGTGGCAAAGGTGGTAAACTTCAGTTGCACATCACTGGAAGATGTGTAAGGAGGTACATGAAGAAGGGTGTATTCCACTCAGTTATTGGTGTGATGAAGGCTGGGAACTATGGAGTTATTATAGCCTTTGATATAGATGTCTTGCACATACTCAGTAGTTGTGTTACATACAAGGGAGTAGTCACCACTGTGGCCACATGCTGGTGGATGTTCCACAAACCATCTACCTCAGGACATAGGTCACATACCAATTGGTCTGCTTATAGGGTAGTATATCTTCCTTTCCTTGGGTTGTGCATTTGTTTTCATAATGTAACAAATCCCCCCATGGTTTTGTTTATCTCATGTGTTGTCATGGCTGTGGCAGCAATCTTTGGTGTGTGTTAATACTGTCTGTATTATACTAATATCACAGATGGAGTCAATGATTGCCCACAATCTTTAGTCCTCCAGACAACTGTTTGGACACAGGATGTGTATGTCCTTCTTGACATCTGTGGCTTAAATAATGGACAGGAAAGGGCCTAGCACACAGGCTTGATGTATGGATCTGATTACTGGACTAGAAATATAGGTCACTTCATACATTACAACATATTTAGATGCCATGTATATGATCCAGTGGTCTACTAATTTGGTGATATAGGTGTTTATGGCCACATCTGAGAGTGCTGAGTGAATACCTCAATGTGGATTTGTGTCAAATGCCTTGGCCTAGTCAAGTTCCACAGGATGATTGTGTTGTCATCATGCATGCCTTCAATGACCTCTTTGATGACATCTAACAGATGTAGCAGATACGGATGTAGCATTAACAACTCACACATGTCTTTTGCACACAGCTATGATATTACTACTGTCCATTTAGAAAAGGTCCATGATGACATGTTGGTCCATTTCACAGATGAGGAGAGTCAGGAAGTGTCTTTACATGCATGGATCAGGTGCTGTCCCAATTCACTTATATGGATGCGTGTTGATGTACACTCTTTTAAAGGAACATAGTCTATCTGGAGAGTGTGTCAAAGTGTGTATTCAACCATGTCATGTAGAAGTCTGCTATGAGTCATGCTATAGGGGATCTTAATGGTGTCACAGCCCATTGATTCTGTGTGATAGGTCTGGATAAAGGTAAGACAGTCCATACTGCCTATTTTGATCTATCCTAGGGTTTGGACACAATCCTCCACTCGGGTATAATTGAGAAACTCTCCCAGCTGGGGAAAGAAAGAAAGATTTGATCTGGTGCAATATTTATGCAAAGGAGAAAGCCAAACCAATCAACACAAAAAGGCAGCCCCAAAGATATTTGAAGAGAAATACAGACAAAGGCATCCAGATATAAAAAATTTCACAAAAAAAAAAAAAAAAAAAAAAGATCACAAAGAGGGAATGTAGAACAGAAGGTTAGTAAAGTAGAAGTTAAAAAAATAGAAGTGGAAGTTATGGAACACTTGCAAAGTGGGGTCTGAATGGAGAGATGATAAGTCAAGAAGCAAAGGACAATAGTAGTGCTGAAATTTAATTCATCTTCAAGTCTTTGTGAGTATCTTCATGAGGTGGACCCTGTTTTTCCCAAAATCTCACCAAGACGACATTGATATATAGACTGCATTTTATATAGCATATATCATGGACAGAAGTAGGTGAAAAATTAAAAGAGATAGCTGGGTGCATAACACCCAGGATTTAAAAAGTTCCTAGTCCTGGTAGGTGTACTGGTGCCAGGACTGGAAAAAAATGACAGTGTAGAATCCTCAAAATATGGAAACATTCCTACAATGAGGCCAGGCCCAGGGGGAGGATGGCCCTCTTGTTGTAGAAGAAAGTAGCAGTTCACAAAAATCATGAAAACTGATAGGCCAAAGAAGAGCCATAAAGACGATAGAGTGGACTATTGAGGATAAGAAAGAAATTATGTATTGTTACTATTATGCAAAAAGCCCAGAATTTTGAGACACAAGATATACAAAAAGATTAAGAGAGAAATTAGAGGAAGGAAAAATACTTCCTCAAGAAAAACTGTCAGAAGCCTCAAATAAAAAATTGTGTTAATTAATACAACAGATTTGTTAAAAACATTATATAGACCAAGAAACTTTGGTCTGTTAGGAAAAAGAAGTATCTGAGGAAGTGTGAAAATATAAACAACAAACCTAGAGATTTTTGAAAAGTATAAAAAAGAAATATGGACATTAGAAAGAAAGAGAGATTTTATATGATGCAATATTTATGCAAAGTTGAAAGCCAAATTAATCAATACAAAAAAGGCAGCCCCAAGGATATTTCAAGAGAAATACAGACAAAGGCATCCAGATATGGAAAATTTCACAATAAAAAATAATATCAGAGAGAGGGAATGAAGAAAAGAAGATTAGTAAAGCAGAAGTTAAAAAAATAGAAGTTTAAGTTATGGAATGACTGCAAAGTGAAGGATTTGATGTAGAAGGTCTAACACAGACTATATCACAGCATGATTGAGTGAGTCCCCAAAGTAAGGAGAAACAGGAAGATCACAAGACATCTGAAGAAGAAATGTGGACATGGGAAAAAAAGCGATTTAATATGGTGTCATATTTATACAAAGGAGAAAGTAAAACTAATCAATACAAAAAGAGCAGCAATGAGGATATTTGAAGAGAAATACAGGCAAAAGAATCCAGACATGGTAAACTTCACAATACGAAAAATAAGAAGACAAAGAGGAAAAGTAAATTAGTAATGGGGAAGTTAAAGAAATAGAAACTGAGGTTATGGAGTACCTGCGAAGTGAAGGATTCAGTCTAGAAAATCTAACTCAGAAAACTACACACACAACAGGATACCTACATACATACAAATATTTCAAGTATGGGCATTAATGCCCTTCTAGCTTGCCAAGATACCAAAATAGTTGTTCCCATAATAAGTGTCCAGGCTGCTCTTAAAAATATCTAAACTAGTACTTGCTTTAATGTAATTTTTAATCTGTTCCATGCATCAGCTATTCTGTCAGAGAACCAATTAGTACACTTCTCATTCCTACAGAATCTCCTACATAGGTTGTCTGATAATTCTCTAGTACTTTTTGATAACCCCAAAGATTCCCAGAGGTAGTTGTCTCTAAATGCCTTATATACCTGAATAAGATCTCCTCTTAGATATCTATAAGAGACACTGTACAAGTTCAGATATTTTAGCCTTTCATAATAACTTAATTTTTCATATCCATGGACACTGTTGGTATATTTATGCTGTACTCTTTCCAGTTTACTCATGCTGGTTTTCTTATAGAGTTTCCATATTGTTATTCCATACTCAAGTTTATGTCTAGTGTAACAAACAAACAATGACTTCATCATTTTTGATTCCCTAGTCTTTATAAATCTTTTTATACAACCTATAGTTCTATAACTATCATTAACCAATTGGTTGATATGATTAGAAAAACTCATAGCTGAATCTACCCATATACAAAGGTCCTTAAACGAGTCCACAGTTTCAATCACTGTGTGCTGTATTAAATATTTACCTTTCAATTTATGTCTCCCAAATCTCATATGCTTAGTTTTTTATGTATTTATCAGCATATTATTCTCCTGTTCCCAAATGGCTAGATAGGATAGAGCAATGGACACAAAAATTAAGGAGAAACCAGTGGAATGGGAAGCAACAGGTCAGTTGCCATATGAAGATATTTTGGAGCCTTTCACAGGAAGCCAGTATAAACAGTCACTTGAAGTTGGATAGCAAAGGAAGGAACGGGAAACTGTGGTAACTCTGCTACAGTTGATAGTGAGGAGTGATGGGCCAGTGAGTTCTCATATGACAGAGCAATGGATGACACAGCATGAAATTGAAGAGAATGTACCACGAGAAGATGCTATAGAACTTTCTATACAATGCTCACAGGAAATGCAGAACAAAAAATGTGCTCTTAGTCTAGAAGAAAATGACCTAAGAGAAGAGTTGCTTGATTTAATAGAACTAGACATATTAAGATCAATGAAAGAAATAGACCGCAGAAGATCAATAAAACCCCAAAAGTTAGAAGTTTGATAAAAGAAATAAACGCAGTAATTTGGAATGTCCATAGAGAGCCATATAGCAAAAGTAAACAGGCTATATTACTGTGCAGCTAAATTAATAACAGCAAAAGTCTACCACAAGAACACAGGGTAGTAAATGAAAGGAAGGGGAGAAACTGAGTACCATCATGGAAGCATCGAACAGATATAAAGTCATAATG
This sequence comes from Protopterus annectens, assembly GCF_019279795.1. Lineage (NCBI taxonomy): Eukaryota > Metazoa > Chordata > Ceratodontiformes > Protopteridae > Protopterus > Protopterus annectens. The sequence goes on along the minus strand of NC_056733.1, from coordinate 1,345,320,907 downwards.
GAGAACTGTAAAAAGTGAAGAATCTAAGCATGGCATGGATTGACTACAAAAAACATTTGACAGTATCCCACATTCATGGATAAATGAGTGTGTAAAAATGTATAAGATATACCCTAGACTGATCGATTACATTTCAGTGACCATGAAACAGTGGCCTACCAATCTGCAATTAAGCCATGATAATGGGACACATTATTATTCCAGGTTTAAAAATTCAAAGGGGGATATTCCCTGGTGACTCTTTCACACCACTGCTATTCTGTCTTGCCCTTAACCCATTAAGCTTTCTACTTAACAGATTAGGTCATGGCTATAATTTGGCTCCTAGAAAAGAACAAAGTGTAAAGACATCTCATCTTCTGTTTGTTGATAATTTAAAACTGTATAGCTCATCAGATGAGGAACTGAAAGCACAACTGTGAGTAGTCAAAAAACTTTTTCAGATGATATAAGAATGTCATTCAGTCTTGATAAATGTGCAAAAGCAACCTTTAAATCAGGAAATCTGCAGCACCAAGAAACCATCAGTTTGGGACAAGAGAGAGTGTATAAATATTTGAGAATTGATGAAGGATGAAGAATAAAACATGAACAAATGGGAATAAAACTCAGTAAGGAATATTTTAGAAGTTTTACATTTATACTAAAAACAGCATTGACATCTAGGAACAAAGTCCAAGCTATATACCAATTTGCTCTTCCTGTCCTAAGTTACAGTTTTGGAGTGATTGACTGGCCCCAAACAGTGCTGGATAGTTTGGACAGGAAAACAAGAAGGATGCTTCAAGCTCATCAAATGATTAATAAAAATCAGTGCATACCAAGACTATATATTTCCTGTTCTGAAGGAGGTGTGGGCCTCCTTGAAATTGATTCCATGTATAGAGCTGAGGTAGTGGGACTGCATTCATATCTGCTGACCTCAGAAGACCCAAATTTATTGAAAGTTTTGACACATGAGGAGAACAAGTCTAAGATGACTTCCCTGCCTAGTTTAGCAGAAGCATATCAGCATCAATAGGGAATGGAAATCAAACCAGAAGTAGATAAAAATCAGGCAGCAACTGAATGTGCCCAAAAACAAAAGATAGAATATAAGGTGAAGGATCAGATGAGAAGGCAAAAAATGTGGAAAATGCATAAATGTAGTTGCAAGTATAGTATAGGAAAACTTGGATACCGAAACAGGTAACTACTAAAACAGGAATACAGGCAAGAGGACTTGAGGCACGTACACAAGTAGTAGTTTCCAAAGTTTATTCTTCAGACTTTACTTCAAACAAATGATAAAAACAATAAAAAACAGTAACCATAAAGCGCTTTTCGTCTCATTCCTTAGTGAGACTTCACCAGACAGTTGCAACAAGAATATTTCAAACAGTAAATACAAATTCAAACCATGTCAACTTCCTCCAAGCAAGAGACAAGCCCGCCCCCAAGGTAAGCAGGAAATAAGAATTAACCCATTGTATGCTTCTTTAAAAATCCGGCTTCTTGTGAAACAAATATGTGAGCAGTAAGTATATTTGTATATGTGTAAATATAAATATAGCTTATCAGTTCGAAAACACTTTTAAAAAACCTTTTAAAAGTGTTTTCAAAAATATTTAAAAAACATACAAACATTAAAACCAATAGTTAAGATGACAGTAAAAAGTGAGAAATCAAGAATTAAGTGTAAAATTGAAAACAGTATAAAATAAAATACTTTACCACTGTGTGAAAAAGTATTAAAACCTTAAATAACTTTCAGTAATAATTAATAATAAAAGTTTTGACGAGTAAGATGAAACATATAAAACTTATATGGAGTAAGAGTGTACACATCCACCTTTCATTACATTCACCGGGCATCTCTTACAGGATTATTTTCTTGGCTCCTTCAGCCTGATGGTTTTAAATTCAGACAACATGGGGCTAATATAAGTTTTATATGTTTCATCTTACTCTTCAGAACTTTTATTATTAATTATTACTGAAAGTTATTTAAGGTTTTAATACTTTTTCACACAGTGGTAAAGTATTTTATTTTATACTGTTTTCAATTTTACACTTCATTCTTGATTTTTCACTTTTTACTGTCATCTTAACTATTGGTTTTAATGTTTGTATGTTTTTTAAATATTTTTGAAAACACTTTTAAAAGTTTTTTTAAAAGTGTTTTCGAACTGATAAGCTATATTTATAGTTGCACATATACAAATATACTTACTGCTCACATATTTGTTTCACAAGAAGCCGGATTTTTAAAGAAGCATACAATGGGTTAATTCTTATTTCCAGATTACCTTGGGGGCGGGCTTGTCTCTTGCTTGGAGGAAGTTGACATGGTTTGAATTTGTATTTACTGTTTGAAATATTCTTGTCGCAAATGTCTGATGAAGTCTCACTAAGGGGTGAGACAAAAAGCTCTTTATAGTATAGGAAACTCTTGGAACAACCTCATGTTGATCAGGATTGAACGCAGGCATGGTTAAGGAGAGATGAATTTTAACCAAAAGGCGAAAGGTTAATATTGGCGGCTCAATATAGTGGACTACATACACGGTTTACAAAGTCCCTTGTACTTGTGGGAGAAAAAGACAAATGCAGGTTTTGTAAAAAAGAATTGGAAACAGTTGCATTTCTTGTTACTGGTTGTGATATACTAATGGCAGAAGGACTGTACACTTAAAGGCATAATAATGTAGCAAGACTGTTGCATTGGGGATTGTGCAAATATTATAATATTACTGTAGCTGAAAAACACTGGAAACATGAGCCACAAAGCATCATAGAAAATTATGAAGTTTATATTGGTTTACTATCAAAATGTGGAAAATCAAAATAATTTTCCACCTTTTGATCAAACCGATTTACTGAAATTGGTAATAATAAATTACCAAAATTTTGAAACAGTAATATATAATCAACATTTGAACACCGTAAGTTCCAATGTCGAATATCCGTGTTACTGGTGATGTTTTTGCAGGGGGTCCCCTATGTGGGTGACTGCACCTCCATACCCCTGCATATTATATATTCCAACTCTGAGATTGCACTACGGTGAGAAAAGGGTACATTTCTTGTAGTGCAATCTATCAGAATGTCGATTGCACATAGTGAATGCACACTATCATTCACTAATGAGGAGCTGAACATTTTCTTTATTGGCATTACATAAACTTGAAAACAGCCCTTTGACCTGCCCAGCTTCATCAAAGTGCCAATCTAAATTTTAATAGTAAACCATTTATATCACATGGGGGTCTTCCTTTACCAACAGTTCAAAAAAATAGATGCAAGAAAACCAGATATAGTAGTCCATGAAAAGAAGACAAAAGTAACGCTAATTACAGAAATCTCTACACCCAGTGATGTACAGAAAGACACAAAGTCCTAAGGTTCCAGGATTAGCAGACAGAAATGAAGGCATTGTGAAAGAAAGATACTCAGACAGTTCCAGTAGTAGTAGGAGCAATGGGTCTTATAAAAAAGAATTTGCAATCATACTTAGATATGGTACCAATGCATGTAACTCCATATGAATTGCAGAAGGAGTCATTACTGGGCACATTGTGGGTGCTGTGAAGAGTACTTCTGGCTAACATCAAAGATTGAAACAATACTAATTTCAAGAACTTTAATTATACCTTGACCTAAGAATGGGGTCCATTCCCATTATGGTATTAGAAACCCAAAAGACTTGGAGAAATTAACTGGAGATTAGCACTTATGTCACTAGATGGTTAACCAATTGGCTCACCGACAGAACACATACTGTGAGAGGTGGTAAATCAACCTCTACCAGTGGAGGTGTCACCATTGATATATCCCAAGGATCTGTGTTGGGCCTTTACTGTTTGGAATCTATTTCTTGACAGTCCAGCCTAAGGTATATGGCCTTTGGCTTACAAAGTTTGATGATTCTTGCATATTGTCCACCAATGATTTTAACATATTAGAGGAGAGGCTAACACAGACAAATGACTGGTGCCAAAGCCACACAGTCTACAAGTAAATGCAAAAATGTGTCATTATGTTGGCCTTCTGCAAAGTGCAATTACCCACTAATTAGAGCATTGACAACACTGCCCCTATGCTGAAACCTATGCTGAAACTCACTTCTGACTTGTAGAGTGTCAGACAACACTTTATAGGTGATGACATCAACAGTGTCTGGTGAGGAGGAAAATGGTAACAGCAGGGTCCCACATGCTATTGTTCTCTCTATTTTCAAGCAAGTACACACACACACACACACACACACACACACACACACACACACACACACACACACACACACACACACACACACTCTCTCTCTCTCTCCAGTTGACTGCAGTGAAATTAGAACCCCTACCTATCCAAGTACACAGACTGGAGAACTCTGTATTTTACGCAAACACCATGACACAAGTCTGACTTTTACATGGCTGCAGGACAACCTATAGTGGATGACATCAGCAGTGGATGTTGGGAGGCCTACATGAAATGCATGTGTAGGAATGTGCAAATGTCAAAATGTAGGCAATCCATGAGATTGGAGTGGTAACTGTAGGATACACACATATGCTTCTCTGACTTGACACACACACACACACACACACACACACACACACACACACACACACACACACACACACACACACACACACACACACACACACACACACACACACACACACACCTCCCAGTTGACTGCAGTGAGAACCGATGGTCTACCTAAATACACTGACTAGAGAGCTCAGTACTTTACACAAGCAGCATGGCACAAGTCTGATTTTTACAAGGCTGCAGGACAACTAATGGTGAATAACATCAGCATTGGATGCTGGAGAGAAGATTTTGGGAGACCTGCATTAAATGGATAGCTAGCCATGCTCAACTGTTAAGATATTAAAGTTCTCTTTGTTACCAGATTGATAAGAGTGCAATGCATAGTATTTGGTGGCTGTGTTCCACTGCACAGGTATATTTTAAGAGACAGTTTTACAAACTATATGCAAACAGCTGTTCACATTACTACAAATATTGTAAAATCTGAATGTGTATTGCCATTCTAAAGATGTGCATGGTATATGACAGCATTTGCTATTAATTTATGTAGTGTAGTTGATATATTTGTGAACAAGTACTGACACCAAGGTTGCAATGCATGAAGAGAGGTCACAGACGCTTGCATTGTAAATATGTGACATTTTCTTAGATATCCACTTATTTTTTTTTCGGTTTCCACATGTAGTTTCATGTCATGGACATTAAATGGACAGTAAACAAAACTAATACATGCTATTGTCCACTTTGTATAGTACACGGCTGAGTAGCTGGTTTGCACAATGGTTGGCAAAGTGTTTACACATACAAGATGCACATTTCTATTGCTTTCCCTGTTTGCACATAGTTAAGCAGTGCACAAAAGTGAGCCTCATTGCTAAAATTATGAGAGTTCTCAGTGGTGAGTTTATGAAACAGACCCACTGCTTAGCTGATTCTGTGGCAGCAGGTGTAAATGCTTTGACACATTTCTTTTGGAGCCCAGATGATACAGGGTTGGAATCCAGGTGTATGTAATATTTTTAAATAAGTAAATAAGTAGTGATAATGCAATAGAATAAAATGTTATTCTACATTCACCATGATTATTGTGTTTTAACATAGTACAGCATGTTTAACCGGCATTGCGCAGAGGTAACCACATCACAGAAGAACCATTCACCATTGCTTGGCATTGGCACATGATGCCAAACTCTGAGAAAACATAGAGGCCAAAAAATGAAGAGCTCCACTGTTTTTTTGTTACTTGTATGTGTTGTGTATGATTCTATTCTATGACCAGATTATAGGTGTTAAAATGCAGTAGACACGTAAAGGTGAAATGGGGGCAAGCAGGAGTAAGAACAAAGGGAAAGCAGGCCAGGAATGTGCAGGAGAGCAGTAGGAAAGAACCATTGCTATCCATTTCTTCAATAGTGTAAAATGAAAATATGTACAGAATATTAGTTGAATTTGGACTGCCACTTCCACAAAGAGGGGTGTCAACAATGCAATCATGTTGTATATCCAAATGGACCAAATCAGGTGTGTCAAGAAGACACATTTGGGAAAATGACAGCTATGTATGGGATGATTTTTTTTTTTGTGGGACAGGTGCCCATATTTCTGTAACTTTAGTAAGAGGAATGCTGTGTAAGAGATGTTAGTATTTCTGAGTCAGGTAAGTTGGGTAGGTGAGGAAGCAAATGCAAGCAAACAGGACAAACAACACAAGACAAGACACAGGGATGGCGACAGACACAAAAGGTTGGGGGACACCATGACTGGGGTGAGGAAGGGAACAGCACAAGCCCATGCCCATCAAACATGGAGACAATGAGAATATAGTCCTCACCCACAGGACTGTCATCACTGTTCCCTTACTCCACTGGCTGTTGGAATGCTTAATATCTCCTCCTGCTATGGACCAGAAGGGTGAGCAGGATCTCCATCCGACATAGGCATACACCAATGGTGCTGTGCCACAACGCTATGTACCAACCCTGGCATCTCTTGGCAGGTGATGAAATCCCCAACACTGCAAGTACTCCTGGAAGGTACAACAGTACCAGCTACCAGGCTAATGCTACCTGAGGGTGCAGGTAGTGGAAGGGCAGCAGAGGTAGGTTCCCAGATGTTCTGGGCATTGATGTCAGAGCCAGTGGAGTGGGGGCATGCTGAGCCACTGAGGTTGGTCTATCTCACTGTGCTGTGAGGTATTTAGTGATTTGTTACAGATGGATGACATAGAGACATTTTGTCAACACATAGAAAAAAACTGATAATGGATGTGGGTGATAGAAAAAAAGGTAAAATTTGTACCATATGTGAAGTACAATGCATTATCACAATAATACAACTATTTTATCTGCAGTTTTATATACATTTAAGTATACTTCCTAACAACTACAAACTATAACAACAGATTGCTCAAAGTAATCATTGCAATGTGCAGATATTGCACATATGTTTGACCCAGTTATACAGATTACATTAACAGCAGGGCATTTATGCTACTTGTATAGATTTTAATTTATGTAATATTATTAAAGAATTGCAGTATTGTATAGTTGTTAGTTGTGGTATTTGAACCTACAACCTCTGACTCTAGTCTTACACTTGACTTCTAAAGTTGGTTTGTGCTACATACATATGAATGCATACTTGCTTTTACAGTTACGACATGCATACTTACTTTGCTACTACTGTATAGAAAAGAAAAATATTTTTCTTTAACTTTTAAAGCTACAATAATACTTCTCTTGTGCTGCATACATATCACTTGCTTCTCTCAGTCTTTCTAGATGATCAGCATGGGCTTGCCTATTCATCATTATTTAATGGTTAGCTGTGAAAAGAAAAAAGAACAGAAGAGCATTATGTATACCAGTTTTGTCTATATTTAGCATACTATGTATTATAAATTCTCTTTGTTAGCATACTTACACAATTGTGGGATGTCACTAGCTTAAAACTCATCCAATGAGCAGTTGTGTGTATCCTTCTTGTGCCTTTTTAGGTCATTAAAGTGTTGCCTACACTATTCTACAATGTGTGGGATGCCAATTGAACTGGATACAGCCATGACCAGACTATTCCAAGCCTCATACTTGTATCAGAATAGTCTCCCTGCAGAAGCTTTACCAATAGTCCAACATATATTCTGGACTCCTGAACATCCCACCTCTATGCCCTAAATTGGGTATCTTCCCCTAACAACAGACATGTCTAATCCTGAAGCAACAGCAAATAATGAACTTCCGCCATTTTCCTTTTATCGCATTTACTGGTACTGCGCATACTCGAGCAATGATGGCAACCGCATTTGCATAATGTTAAGTGGGGAGCAACAGTGCCAGAAAGGAAAGCAATTTTTGAAATTGGAAGATTAATCTGACACTTGACATTAGTTTGAAGGGTGTTTGCTGCATAACTGTTAGTTGATTTAACTTTGCAGACATGCACTGGGGGCATGAATTTCATGACCTGACAAACATTTCTTTGGCTTTATACACTGCTAAAGTTTATTTTACAGTGTGGGATTCAAATATATTCTTAAGGGGAAAAACATTTTCTCCCACAGTGGTGATTTTCCATCTTTGCCACTGAAGAAGTGCTTCTCAGACATAGTCATGAATCATTCATAAATACAGATGACAGATTGAGGTTTTAACCATGTATGTGTGTGACTTGACAAGGTCCTTGTATATACATTAATTTGTGTATGTGTTTTATTTAGTGTGAAAGCCATCCATGCCTAGATAGCAGAATTATACTTACATAAACCTAGCAGACAGTATACCTTCAGTCATACATCTGAACCTTCAAAACACAGTAAGGGCATCTTATTTCTTATACATATAATTCATATCAGCTCAACTAGTTATATTTATGTATAAAGTGTTATAAGTGATATTTAAACAATGTGAAATGGAACAGCAGTAAAAATGTCTGGAATTTCCTGTATTAGAACCCAGGACCATATGCGTTGCAGCCCTACACTTACACCTGCTGCCACAGAAATATTAAAACAATACTTGGATATTTTCCTGTTCATTGCTGTAAACTGAACTGTCACTACAGTAAAAATATGTTGCACTTCCTGTATTACAGTCCTACACTTACACCTGCTGTCAAAGGAATAGTTAAATAACAGTTGCATAATTCCCTATTCATTCTTAACTTCTGTTTGTTAACTGCAGCTCACTGCCACTTAACGTGTTTGCTCAGTGTCCAACAGAATTAATAGAATGTATCCATTCTGAAATTGTTGGCTGTCTCCTTCTTGTCTGCAAGTGATCAAGGTCTGCAGTTGTTGGGGAAGCTTGATAACTGCAGCGCAATATCACTTATCAGTGTTGTGCAATGGAAAGCTAAAACTGCAACAAAGTATCCTTTTTGACATTACACTGTCTTTGCCCTGTCTGCAGGTGTTCTGTCTGCTTCCTCTCTCGGCATCAGTCCAGGTTTGTGCATTGCTAAGCATCATGCAAATGAGATAAGCATAGCTAAACATGTCATTCATTCTGTTTCTACATTTCCCCTGTTTGCACTAAGCTGAGCATCGTGCAAATACTGGCATTAACAAAAGAAAAAGGAAAATTAGGAGAAAGGAGAAAAGAAATATATTACATAAACAACACTGCAGCAATTTATGTTGGTACACATGAAATATTTTTACACAGGTCTGGATTTAAACTCTCAAGCAAATGAACCTTCAAAACACAGTGTTGTTGTTGTTGTTGGTCTTTTGGCTTTTCTGGGTTAGGAGTCACCACAGCGGAACTCAGGTCCGCTAATGATTGGCAGTAGGTTTTCACGAATGCTGAGGTGCCAGCTTGATGTTCAACCTTCAAAGAAGGCACTCCCATTTACGCATGTCTTTCGAATGCCCACACAACCGCGGGGAGGATATACAGACTCCACACAGAAGGCACTCCCCGCACTCCAGCCGAGAATAGAATGGGAGAACCTCTTGCTGTGAGGCAACAATGCTACCACTGCACAGTAAGGGTGCCTAATCCCTCTTTGCCACAGAAACAGCTTTAAAGCAGAGAACAGAAATAATTGTGCAAACAACCAGCTGCAACATCATCCACTGCACTAACAAAATATATGACAGCTGTTTGTACATGTACTAATTTCAGATGTAGTGCACTGAGTGATCATACAACTATTTATGACTATTGCTTGCTTAAATGCAGCTCTGTCTTATCTCTCTGTGTTTGTTGCTCATTCTTGTCTTATCTGACCAGTAATATGAGACATGCATTATGTAAGGCATTCTGAATCATTGTCCTTAAAATGTGTGAGGTTATTAAATTGCAATACTATACAGTTGTCAAGTAAAGAAGGAGAAGTTGAATGTAACTGAACAGAAACTGTGAATGTGTGCAGTTTACTTACATTTAAAACCTTGACACAATTATTTCTATACTTTGAAAGTCTAACCTGGCTGACACACCCAGTGGAGGTAAAGGAGTCTGAAATGTTGTTGTGTTTTCCTTTTCCCTACTAGTAATCATTCCTAGTTGCAATCCATTAGCAACAAACACTAAGGGAATGACTGCACTATGTTTACATCTCCTTCACAAAGTCAAGTATTTGGGATTCAGCAATTCTAATGAGTTAACACCTCATTTGCATATGCTCACTGCTCTGAAAATGCACTATAAAGGGAACCTGAATGTGACTTGTTTATGTGGATAACACAGAAGATATTTTTTTTGAGATGTATCTGCAGAGAAGACTACTGATCTTGATAACTTATGCGTGCATTTTTCAGCTATATACTGGATATGCTGAAATATCACTAAAAATCTGTATATATATATATATATATATATATATATATATATATATATATATGTATATATATATATATATATATATATATATATATATATATATATATATGTATGTATGTACATTAGCAAACACTACTTTTGTTTGTCAGGGCATTTTACTTTTTCAGATGCACAGCCTTATTAACTGTCATCACAAGCACCAATATTAAAACTGCTTTTCTCTTTACATACTTCTGTTGTTATATCCATGAAATGTAAATGTCCAATATTGTCAATAACACTGGGGTGTTAGCCTTCTAAGATGACCTATACACACCTCTATGGGAGTGCAGGCCACAGGTAGATGTGAATAGCAATTGCATAAAATTGAATGTTCTGTGGTAAATATGTACACACGTTTCAGGGACAGTTTATTTGATAGCATTTAGCAGTTCACTGATGATTTGTTAGCAAAATGTGTCATTTGCCTGTTGTTTTGGGGGTGGGGGAGCCAAGTTCCATTTCTGTGTTGGCACAAACAAATTTTGCTATTGTTACTCTCCTTGTTTTGGATCCAACCTTGTTTTGTGTATGATTGTAATATGTTTAATATGTTACAACCACATAATTCCTTTTTTTATATTTGAATATCTTGACTGTTTTATGTTTCCCCAGTGGATAATAGTGAAATACTACATTTTATGTGTTATATCTGAGGAGGGTTTTTATTTATGTGATACTTACATGTATTATCCTTCTCTTGTGTTTTTATGTCATCTAGGGCTATGGCACCCAGGCATCCCAATCCCTGCAAACCCCCTTCAGTGACCCTGAGAATGAAGTCATTGTGGAAGTATTTAGGTGACATAGTGCCTTTCTGCTTGAGAGGGGACATGGGGATATGTCTGACAGACTGTGAATTTGGCAGGAGATAGTGTCTGATATGAATACAGTAGGTGGCCCAACCAGGACATATGATCAGGTGCGCCATAGGGCCACTGACATGATTTCACTGGCCGGGAGGAGAGCAGCTGCAGTGGCCTGTGAACAGATGCCTACCTGTGGGGGCCTATTACAGAGTCACCACTGACACCAAATGAAGAGTTCATGTCCACTGTGAGGGACTCAGACAGCTCTCTGGAAAGTGCACAACAGCATGTTATTGATGTTGGTGTTGCTGTTTCAGGGAGAACAAGCATGTCACAGGAGGAGCTTTCAGGTAGACTTACCTATCTCAATTGTTAAATACTTCTTGTACAGTAAAATATTGACAGTAATATCTAAGTTCTGTTTAACATTCTGTTTGATTACACATGGGCTTGAGATGGACGTGTCATCCAAGTTCTTGTTAAAAGCATCGTTAACGGACATATAAACTGCAAAAAGTTTTAAACTTCAGTGCTACCATTCATTGCGATGATGGTGTCCTTACCTTTTGCTTAACTTCTTCCAGGACCATCTATAGGGAGTCTATAATCCTCTGCACATGGTAAACCAAACTTTATGTCAGTACTGATCAGCAGTTCAAAGAAATATTTATTTTGTGATGTGGGTGTTAGGACTGTTGTGTGTATTGTTGTACTGTCTGTAATAGTGGCACCACTGTTAGATTGTTAGCATATACTGGACTATAGTAGTGTAGGTATTATTTTCTTTCCTGTGTTTGTTGCTTATTATAAACCAAAAGGAAAAGGCAAAGGCAAGCAGCTCGGTAAAGTGGGAAATGTTGAACAAATTAATTAGAACAAAAACAAATCACAATTCCACACAACATGAATGCAAACTTTCTTTTACTAATGAAATATCAGAACAAAGATTTCAAATAAAACAATGCTTCATCAGTGTTACAATTATAAAGAACTCAATACTCAATATATATACACTTAAAATCATCACATGACACAGCCATCCTATTGCAACAAGTAAATATTCAATTACAAAGTTTCAATTACAAAGTTTGTTAAAAACAGTTATTAGATTTCCTGTTATGAAAATATGAGCATACACATCCTATCAGTATTTTCACAAAAATTCATAGTATTATGCAATATTTTTCTATTTTAATTTTAAAATTGGTTTAATTGTAATATGCTTATTTATACCCGGAGAAACATCTGCTTGCAAGCGTACAATCCATTCATATTCCTTCACATCTAGCCCATTGATAATATCACCACACTGTATATTAGAGTATACTAGACATGTATTCAAAAGTGTACCTAAGAGTCAATAAATGAGGGTCAGTAGGTTAAACACAAAAATGGAGAAATGTATTCAACAGATGGAAGAAATGACAAATGATTTTCAGGTTAGAGGATATGATGTTAATCAGCTAAATAGTACAAAACATGATATCATATCATTAAGAGAAAGTGCTGCCAAACCATATTTTTCAGATTTTCATAATAGGGCAGATACTAATAATACACCACATAAATCTCAATCATTAAGATATGCTATGACATATAGCAGAATAACTGAGAACATAGAAAATATTATTCGAGAGAATTGGGATATACTTAGTTCCATCCCAGGACATAAAAAATGGTTAACTGAAAAACCTTTATTCTGTTATAAAAAGTCAGGCAATTTAAAACAATCTTTATGTTATAAAGATTTTCATTTTAATCGACAAAAGACTATTAGTTTTAACACAAGAGGGACAATACCATGTTATAATTGTTCATGTTGTGTGAACATTTGTCAACTGACAGATTTCTTACACCCTACTACAAAAATAAATTATTTCTTCACTTGTACGGCCACCTGTAACACTACTTTAGTGGTATATTTAGCGACCTGCACAGTTTGTTCGGCATTCTATGTGGGTAAATGCTCCAGAAGACTATGTGATAGAATTCTGGAGCATAAATCTGATATGCATAGAGGGATTGAGATCAATTCATTAGTGAAACATATTTTAGAACATGGTACTGGCCATGATTTTAATTTTAGGGTGATAGAAATTTTGAAATCTAATATACGGCGTGGTGATATTATTAATAGGCTAGATGTGAAGGAATATGAATGGATTGTACGCTTGCAAGGAGATGTTTCTCCAGGTATAAATAAGCATATTACAATTAAACCAATTTTAAAATTAAAACAGAGAAATATTGTATAATACTATGATTTTTTTGTGAAAATACTGATAGGATGTGTATGCACATATTTTTATAATAGGAAATCTAATAATTGAGTGTTTTTAACAAACTGTAATTTAAACTTTGTAATTGAATATTTACTTGTTGCAATAGGATGGCTGTGTCATGTGATGATTTTAAGTGTGTGTGTGTGTGTGTGTGTGTGTGTGTGTGTGTGTATATATATATATATATATATATATATATATATATATATATATATATATATATATTGAGTATTGAGTTCTTTATAATTGTAACACCGATGAAGGATTGTTTTATCCGAAAGCTTTGTTCTGATATTTCATTAGTAAAAGAAAGTTTGCATTCACGTTGTGTGGAACTGTGATTTGTTTTTGTTGCGTATTATCAAAGGTGATTCTGACAGTGGACACGTGGAACTCTTACCACCTGATGTCAGAGAATCAGCAGACTCTGGTGATGACAGTGGCTAAACAAAGGCATAGTCAGGGGGGTGCAGAGGTTGAATCTGACACAGAGGTTGACATTCAGCCATCCCCTGTAAATCCATTGGACACAGCTAGCAAGTCTATGGCAACCCATTCCAGTTAACCCACAGATATTGGACAGGTGGAGGGTGAGACACTGAATCATTGTACTGTGGTTACTGCAACTTCAGTGCCTGTTGACTCTGGCTGTAGCCAAAGTGTGAGGGAGGTGCCACTCAGGAGGGTTGTTGGGGTCCTTGGAGGAGGCCTGTTGTCTATCCTCCACCTGATCCAGGTGTATCTTCCCATGCCACTCGATGTATATTTAGGGTGATGATGGAGGTGTAGACATTTTTCCAGTAGGTCTTCCAGAGAAATGCTTAGGGATGTAAATGTGGCACAGGCTGTCATGCATGACTGTCTCTACCATGTTGCTGATTCAATGGATCAGATGAATGACACACTGGAACAGGCAGCATCTGTGATGGAACATCTGTTGGGAGGTGGATGGCATCCATGAAGGAATGGGTTAGCCACATTATCTGATGTTAGCTGGCATGGCTGTGCCCAATCATGCTCCCATAGTGGCACTACTTCCACTACCCCTTCAGTGGTTGAGGTGTCCACACCCAGATGTGGCAGGCCATGGGGCATGGTCCTAGGTATCCTTGTGAGGAGAGCTCATCCAGCAGACATCAGTCACATTCAGGTAGTAGCAGTTCATCTGACCATGAGCGTGGATGTGCCATTGCAACTCATGGTAGAGCCAGTTCTCATGTTTGGGTATGACAAAATGAATGCCACCTCTGCCATGCATGGCTCACACCTGTCCAACATGCCAAGATGTAGAGCTAGCACAGAGCTTGCCTGTCTTTTTGCAGATACTCACACACTAATTTCACCAGGAAGCCCCCCCCCCCCTCCACACACACACACACACACACACACACACACCAGCAACAGTTATATGGTCCATCTGTGAAGCTTAAAGCTCATTTTGTCTCACCAGCTATTTGTTACTTTATCCAAATGTCTGCCTGTTTCTCTTTCTTACTCATACATACTCACCTTTTGTGTCAACCTAGGCCTCCTGCACCCTAACACAACACCCTGTGCAAATTATGATGACTGTGCCATATCCTTGTTTTCTATCTATTGGATTCAGGGATACATAAGTTTTGTGTCTGATGCTCCTGGTGCATAGCTGACTTAGTGCTTAGTATATCTGTGTTTGTGATGTTGTTTTGCTAAATGTACTTTTGACATATTTTGGTTTTAGAAAGTTAGACAGTTGATAGAATCAAAACAGTTTTTTGCATCAGTATTTTTAAGAATCATCTGAGGGTTGTGAAGTCTGAAACTGACATGTGTCTCATTACTTTCTAACTTCTCTCTTTAATGATTTTCCAGTTCAAAAGTATAAGGCCAAATTGAGGACATTTGGTGACCATCAGTACTTTTGAGAGGTATGAATGTGTGAATCTTTGATGCCTGAGGCCTATTACTTGATAGAGGACACAAGTATTCATATAAGTCTCTGCTGTCACATGTTAAAGTCATTTCTGTGGAAATCACCCACCTTTTACTTACTTGCATTACCAAGTAACAGCATGCAAGGATATGTCATTCATTTGTATTATTACACATTTTTTTAATAATCCAGGTTCAACACTCACCTTGCAAATCCAGCAGTTGCTACAGTTTTATTTCAGGGTTTACTCTGTCTGATGCTAGCAGTACACAACCATTACATGGGTAGGTAAAGGTTGTGGGCATTGTCTGATATCAGTGTTATTATATGTATGTGCATAGGATGAAGGTTTTAGACCCTTATGTGGTGAGTGAGTGTGCTATGCACTGCCTCTTAGCCAATACGAGGGCATATTGAGCATGCTTATGTCTGCCTACACCCACAGCAGCTGCTGGTTTCTCCTCTGACTCCTCCCCTGCTTGTGGCTGTGATGACCTTGCCATTGGTTGTGGGATGTGTGTCCCTTCCCCTTGTTGAGCCTGCTGAAGTTGTTTCCTCAGGATGATGGTGGTGTGAAACATGGCACAGATGATGAAGATTTCAGTACATGTATGTGGTTTGTAATGTAGGGCTCCCACAGATGTATCTAGGCAGCAGGACTGTAACTTCAGCAGCCCAACCACACTCTCTATGGTATTTCTGGTTTGAGAGTGTGCCTCATTACGACATTCTTCAGTGGTTGTGTGTGCATTTCTGTGGGGTGTCATCAACCATAGTTTCAGTGCATAATCTGCATACCCCAGTAACTGTCCTGTGGGATATCACCCCTAGTGAACATCTGACACAGCTGGGAGTTGTGCCATATGTGAGTCATGGGAATTGCCTAGGTTGCCAACACACACATGACGCCTTTAACATTACACACAGCTTATCAGCAGCTTATCAGTTAATGGAATGGAAGCCCTTTTTATTTATGTAGACCCTTCCTTGCTCCTAAGGTGGTGCCTTGATTTCTATATGTGTACAATCTATGGCACTCAGTATATCAGGGTAGTACAGTACAGGGTAGAACTCTTGCATATTTGTGGCCCCATCCTAAGGAGTACTGCAAAAATCTCATTGGTGTCCCCCAAGGATTTATCTTAGGCCCTTTCTTTTTCTCTGTCTTTACTAATAATCTACACACAGCTACTCCACATGGTTCTATAATGCAGCATGCAGATTATTCAACTCTTATCTGTGCTGCCACTTCTCTATCAACTCTTCATTCTCAAACACAGGAATCTTTCACTTCTGTTGAAACATGGTTAGCCAATGCCCATCTAATCCTGAACCTAAACAAAACTATATTATTACTCTTCCAACCTAACAAGACATCTATCTCATGCCCAACATTTAATGTAATAGCCAAAGACAATACTGTGATCTCCTCAACAACCCATACAAAGCTTCTTGGAGTAAAAATAAACAATACCCTAAAATTTGACTTGCATGTCTCCCTAACTGTAAAAATGTCCATAAGAAACTTGGAAGTCTATATAGGCACAAAAGGTTCCTGACCATAATGGCCAAAATTACATTAGCACAACCCCATCTGCTCTCGACTCTACTATATGCCTCTCCAATTTTAACTAATCTAAGGAAAATGACTTATCTAAGCTACAAGCATGTTCTAATAACATTGCTAAGTTTGCATCTGACTGCCTATATAAAACACATCATTGTATGGCTTTAAGGATACTAGACTGGCTTGAGATTTCCAACATTATTCTTTATAACCAACTCTCTCTAACTCACAAAATTGTAACACAACCAACTAGAACCCCTGCACTACAAAATCTCATCCTTCCTTACAATTCCAGCAGACTACTTCACTCTAACAACAAGAACCTACTCACCGTCTCCAAGGCCAACAACACTGCAGGAGAATCTTTATTTTCCAACTATATATCTCGTATATGGAACTCCCTTCCTAATTCCATTCTCTCAGTTTCATCCACTAACCACTTTAAGCCATCAGTTAAGGCTTATCTAAAAAATAAGTGGCTATATTCCTGTACTAACCCCTCATGAGTGCTCTGATACATCACAGTATACCTAAAACATATCTGACTTCTCCCCCGGTGTTTAATCCTTTGTTCCTACCGGCCTGTCTTAACCTTATATTTTGACATAAGTCATACTTACAAATAGTACTAGCTATGTTCAAGCCTAGGTTTTGTTGTCAAGATGTAACAAATTGGTATGTTCTTATGTATACTACATTTTGTTTACTTTATACTTTACTGATTATTGTAAAGCGTACATGAAAATTTACTGTTACTCATGGAGCTTTTCTCCCTGGGCATCTGCTGAAAAAGGTCTTGTGTCCAGTCGGACTTTCCCGGTAAACAAATATTAAATAAATAAAAATAAATAAAATATATGTGGTCACTGGCATGTTGGAGCATAGCATTCAGTAATTTATGGAAGATCCTGGATGTTGATGAATGTGACACCCCCAGAATGTCCTCTGTTGGTCTCTGAAAGGTTCCTGTAGCTAAAATTCTAAGTGTTGCACATATCTTTGTCTCCACTGCTATTGGCTCCCCTCGGTTTGCCCTAGGTCTGAGTTGAGGACTATGCAGGTTGCAGAGTACCTGTTGTGTGTCTCCGTCAACCCTGTAGCTCTCTACAATTTCCATGTCATGTAGATTGTGATAAGTTAAATGGTGTCTGAGAACTCTTCTTCTTGGCCTTGGTTTATTAGCAGCAGCAGCATAGACTTCAGCCTGTTGCACATATGCTTGAATTAAAGCAACGTCAGCCTCTAACATTGTTTGTTTGCAGAATCCTTTATATGGATGTATTCCAATAGGTTTTGGAATTTGCAGGGAAAACCAGCACTGAGTCTACATTGTTGCTTTATAGCTTGTTGAATAGCTCCTCCATCTTGGATTGGTTGAGTAGCATGCAGTTCAGCTGCTTATGCTGTAATTAGCATATCACTGTGTTCACTGTGGTTGCGCAGCTCTATACACCTTGTAGAGCCACTTACTGAATACCAAATTGTTCACTACCTGTGACGTGCACATGGTCTTAGCAGATTGTGTAGGGTTTATTTAATCTGCCCTTCAATGTATATATTTCTGCATAAAAACATTCCAGTATCTTCTTCTTCTTTCGGCTTTTCCCGGTTAGGGGTTGCCACAGCGGATCACCTGTCTGCTCATGATTGGCAGTGGAGTTTTACAGTGTTGAGTTGCCAGCCCAGTGCCCAACCTTCCACAGAAGGCACACACATGCACACACTTACACCTAGGGCCAATTTGGAGTGTCCAATCCACCGTCTTTGGGATGTGGGAGGAAACCGGAGCACCCGGAGGAAACCCACGCGACCAGAGGGAGGACATGCAGACTCCACACAGAAGGCACCCCAGCTGAGGATCGAACCGGAGAACCTCTTGCTGTGAAGCAACAAAGCTAACCACTGCCCCAGCGTGGCCACCCTATAAAAACTTTCCAGTATAAACTTGAAAAAGTTTGACTAACTGATTTAAGTAACAAAGTTTTATTTTTGCCATCTATTGAGTTACTCAATCCATTCTCTGTCTTGAGGATATACTATTCTACTCCATTTCTTCAGTATTATTAAGGATTTTATTGTTATTAACAAAAACATATGCCTCCTCCAGCATGACAAATATTTTGGTTCTGTCAGAAAGAAATAATTTGATTTTTGCAGGAAACACCAAAGTGGCTTTAATATTGTACTTTTTAAGTTCCTCGATGAGTGGTAAACAGGATTTTTTTTACTCTTTACTTTACTGGAATAATCATTGCCTAATTTGACTACATGTTCACCTATTTTAATAAGTGGGCTGGACTATGCTATTTTTAATATTTGATCTTTTTCTAAGCTAAGCATAAACATAACTATAATTGAACATGGTGGTGGGTTTTACTTCTTAGAAGGTGTTCTCCGGGATCTATGTACTGTTTTCAATTCCAAAAGATAAAGTTTCAGGTAGATTTAAAGTTTTATGTTGCCAGGTTGTTAATACATTTATTATATTGTTTCCCTCATATTTTCAGGTATACCATACATTCTAAAATTTACTATCAAAATGTAGAAACACATTTGTCCGAGTAATGACTTACTCAAAAAAAAAAATTGAAAATAAAAACATTATTTAATCAAAACAAAGAAAGTGGTAATGTGGATAACTCGAAATTCTATATTATTGACATTACCCAACACACCTTGCCTTCTGCTGATTTCCTACCAATGTTTTGCAGGGGGGCAAGCCCCAATGTGGGGACTGCTCCCCCCACACCTCCTGCTTATTATATATACAAACTCCGAGATCGTACTACCATGAGGAAAAGTGTAAATTTACTGATCCCCACTCTAATGCTATTTCCAGTCAGAATATAACCTCATAGGAGGGAATGCATGCTAGCATTTGCTATTGTGGATTCAAACATGTACAGATCGACATTACAGAAACCCGGAACCATGGTTTTGACCTTCCAAGTTTTACATAACTGCCATACAACATTTTGATAGTAAATCAAATTCTAATGTTATTTCTTCTCAATCTGTTTTCTAAATCCTCAACTTTATCTATCAGGCAGTTATTTTGTTTTAAAAGAAATTCAGTCTGAGACACAGCTTCATTTTATTCTCCCTTCATGATCATTTAAAGCTTCTTCCATACTGCTGATTTGTGCACTTTGTTGTTTCATAAGACTTTTTACCTGTTCCAGAGTGGAGGAAGATGCACACAGGTGGATTATATCATATATAGGAGGGCCAGTTTGAAGGAGATTGGAGACTGTAAAGTGGTGACCGGAGAAAGTGTTGTTAGGCAGCATAGGATAGTGGTTTGTAGGATGACGTTGGTTATCAAGAAGAGGAGGAGGAGTGTGATGGCAGCACCAAGGATCAAGTGGTGGAAATTGAAAAAGGGTAATTGTGAGGTGGAATTCAGGGATGAGTTAAGGCAGGCACTGGGTGGCAGTGAAGAGTTACCAAATAGCTGGGTAACTAGAGCAGAGCTAGTAAGGGAGATGGCTAGAAAGGTGCTTGGTATCACATCTGGACAGAGGAAGGACGACAAGGAGACATGGTGGTGGAATGAGGAAGTACAGGAGAGTATACAGAGAAAGAAGCTGGCAAAGAAGAAGTGGGATTGTCAGAGAGATGAAGAAAGTAGACAGGAGTATAAGGAGATGAGGTGCATGGCAAAGAGAGAGGTGGCGAAGGCTAAGGATAAGGCATATGAAGAGTTGTATGAAAGGTTGGACACTAAGGAGGGAGAAAAGGACCTGTACCAATTGGCTAGACAGAGGGACCGAGCTAGGAAAGATGTGCAGCAGGTAAAGGTGATAAAGGATAATGAGGGAAACATACTCACAAGCGAGGAGAGTGTGTTGAGGAGATGGAAAGAGTACTTTGAGGGGTTGATGAATGAAGAGAATGAGAGGGAGAGAAGGTTGGATGATGTAGGGATAGTCAATCATGAAGTACAATGGATGGCTTGGGTTTGGGAGGATGGCCTAATGGTTAAGGTGTTTGCCTTATAAACACATGGTACAGGGTTTGAATCTCACAGGGGATAATTGGCTAGGCTTAAAATGGCTTGCAAGGGCAGTTAGTCTAGTACTAACCTATGAACCTATTATCAAGGAGGAAGTAAGGATAGCTATGAAGAGAATGAAGAATGGAAAGGCTGCTGACCCAGATGACATACCTGTGGAATCATGGAGGTGTTTAGGTGAAATGGCAGTGGAGTTTTTAACCAGATTGTTTAATGAAATCTTGGAAAGTGAGAGGATGCCTGAGGAATGGAGAAAAAGTGTTTTGGTGCCGATTTTTAAGAATAAGGGTGATGTGCAGAGCTGTAGTAACTGCAGAGGGATAAAATTGATCAGTCACAGCATGAAGTTATGGGAAAGAGTAGTGGAAGCAAGGTTATGAAGGGACGTGATGATTAGTGATCAGCAGTATGGTTTCATGCCAGGAAAGAGCACTACAGATGCAATCTTTGCTCTGAGAGTGTTTATGGAGAAGTACAGAGAATGTCGGAAGGAGTTGCATTGTGTTTTTGTAGACTTAGAGAAAGCATATGACAGGGTGCCTAGAGAGGAGTTGTGGTATTGTATGAGGAAGTCAAGAGTGTTAGAAAAGTATGTAAGATTGATACAGGATATGTACGAGGGTAGTGTGAGAGCGGTGAGGTCTGCAGTGGGAATGACGGATGCGTTTAAGGTGGAGGTGGGGTTACATCAAGGATCAGCTCTGAGCCCTTTCTTATTTGCAATGGTGATGGACAGGTTGACAGATGAGATCAGACAGGAGTCCCTGTGGACTATGATGTTTGCAGATGACATTGTGATCTGTAGTGAGAGTAGGTAACAGGTGGAGGAGACCCTGGAGAGATGGAGATATACTCTAGAGAGAAGAGGAATGAAGGTCAGCAGGACTAAGACAGAATTATATGTGTGTGAAAGAGAGGGAGGATAGAGGAATGGTGAGGATGCAAGGAGTAGAGGTGGCGAAGGTGGATGAGTTTAAATACTTGGGGTCAATAGTTTAGAGTAACAGTGAGTGTGGAAGAGAGGTGAAGAAGAGAGTACAGGCAGGATGGAGTGGGTGGAGAAGAGTGTCAGGAGTGATTTGTGACAGACGAGTCCCTGTAAGAGTGAAAGGGAAGGTCTACAAGAGGGTAGTGAGACCAGCTATGTTATATGGGTTGGAGACAGTGGCACTGACAAAAAGGCAGGAGTTTGAGCTGGATGTGGCAGAATTAAAGATGTTAAGATTTGCACTGGGTGTGACGAGGGTGGACAGGATTAGGAATAAGTATATTAGAGGGTCAGCCCAGGTTGGAAGGTTTGGAGACAAAGCCAGACAGGCACGATTATGTTGGTTTGGACATGTGCTGAGGATGGATGCTGAGTATATTGGGAAAAAGATGCTAAGGATGAAACTACCAGGTAACAGGAAAAGAGGAAGGCCTAAGATAAGGTTTATGGATGTGGTGAGAGAGGACATTCAGGTGGTTGGTGTGACAGAGCAAGATGCAGAGGACAGGAAGAAATGTAAACAGGTGATCTGCTATGCCAACCCCTAACGGGAACAGCCGAAAGAAGATGATGATCTTCTTTCTGGTCTCTTCTTTGAAACTTTCTAGTTTTTTTTATCTAGTTTGCCTATTTTAAGGAATACATTTTTGTTTACTGGTTATTTTTGACGGGATATCTTTTTTAACACAAAAATACTTTGTACCATTTCTTGAGTGGCTCATGTTGAAGTCTCTTCTCTCTTAACCAAGCAGTTGAAATTCTGACAGAAAAATTACAGCCTTTGAAGAACTTGAAGCTATAAATATTTTCTCTGACTATTAATGAATCAAATTAGGTAACAATTTATTTATTTATTTAATTTGTTTACTGGGAAAGCACGACTTGGAATGAGCCAATTTTTAACAGAGGCCTGGGGAGAAATGCTCCAGATGCATGTCTTTGTATCTCCAAATTTTAAATTTTTGATAATATTTGATAATATTTTCTGTCAGAGAAAAGCTTTCAGTCATAGAGCTTTCACCAGCTGCTGCTCTCAGTTAGCCATCTTAGCCACACTTCAGTACTATAATAAATCTTAATATGAAGTCTAATATATACCTACTTTGGTATGTTTCACAGAGAGCTAGACAGCAGCTTCTTAATATTATTTTGGAGTTAAAAGTTTGTTAATATAGCACCTTTAATTCCAAAATAAAATTGAACCCAACCAATCTTCTGTGTACACCAGCATTTAGAAAAAATGCTGGTGTTGTATTGTATGAACCTAAGAAAAAGGTAATTGGCTTTAACATTTGGATAAGTAATTGCTGACATTCAAAGTGGAACCAGTATGTGTTAGAATTTGATGCATACCTCTCTACATTCTAGCATTAAAACTCATAGCACTGTCCCTTAAAAATCATTGCAGAGTTTCAGAAAGAGGGGCACTTTTTATTTTTTCATAATAGAATGTCTTTCTATAGTTGACCCTATATAATTAGTGGTAGAGATGTATTCTATAGGCTTAGTTTGTTTATTTAAGATATGCCCCAATAAACAGGTCCGACAGAGTAAATCTAGGAGAAGCAATGTTAAATTTGAGGGCCAAAATCATAGAACTATGCCTAAATTGTAGCATCTGAAAAGTATGCTAAAGGATCTACTTTATATAGTTGACTTACAGTTTAGTCGACTTTTATATCATTGAGATGACAATGTCGAAAATGTAAAAACACGAACACCTGGAACATCATATTTTCACTCCGGGTAAGTAACCAGTTAGCCACCAACAAATAAAATAGAAATATAACAAAGTTAAACCTGCCTCCAACCCCCCCCCCCCCAAACTAAATATACCAACTTCGATATTAAACAACAGTGGATAAAAGGGCAAAGTTCACCATGGTGGCCTAGTGGTTACTTACCCAGAGAGAAAATATGGTGTTCCGGGTGTTCATGTTTTTAAACTTTTGACATTGTTGTTTTGATGATATGAAAGTTGACAAAATGGTTAAGTCGACTACATGAATGGGACCCATGCTAAGATGAGATGTATATAAGGTAGCCTGCTTCATCAAGAATTATTTACACCAAGGCTTTTATATATACAAAAAACATTTGCTGCCCCATAGTGGCTTTTTAGATAGTGTCCACTTATTGGACAGTCCATCATAACACATTCATATAAAGGCAACATTTAGGTGGTGCTACTCAAGTGCTGGGAATCTCAACAGAATCTTAACAGAAAGACACTAGAACTTGATACAGCCCTGCTATTTGAACACATGTATATTTGTGCAGTTACTAACACTTGGTTATAGTACCTCTGTAGCAAGGTTTATAGGTTCATAGGTTCATAGATAGTTACTAGGCTATCTGCCCAAAGGCATTTATAAGCCTAGCCAGAACGTGTTGGCTTTCGTCGCCCCCTAGATTAGTTCTCTGTGCCTCTGTCCAGCAGAGCCATTGAAGTGATTCCCGGGGTAAACTTTCTGTTTCCCATCCACTCATCAAGGTTTCTCTTGAAGAGGGTTAGCAAGGAGCTCTGCCTAATGTAGATTGGAATCTTGTTCCAGAGCATGGGAAGTCTCTGGGACAGGAATCTATCCCTCCAACACATCCTATTTATTGTTGTGGTGAGGTTTAGATCCCTAGAGCATGTGGCTTGAGGGGATATGGTTTTCTTTAGGTGGAGCATGTCCATCAATTCTAGGTTGAACATGGCCTTGTATGTCAGGCAGAGATCACCTCTGAGTAGGTGGTATGCAACTGAGTACAGCTGGAGTTTCTTCAGTCAAGCAGCATAGGGCATCTGTTTGAGGCCAGTGATCCTCTTGGTGAGGTTCTTCTGTGGTCTTTCCAGCTGTTGCAGGTGTCTTGTAAGGTACATCCCAAATGGGGTGTTGTACTCTATGATGGGACTGATGAGTAATTTGTAGAGGGGCACAATGACCTCTTTTGATCTGGATGCAAACCCTTTTGTGATTAGGAGGGCCACATAGAAGGATTTTCTAACCACTTTGGCAATGTGATTATCAGAGGAGAGGTTACTATCTATTTGGGTCCTCAGATCCCTTATTATGTCTTCCGTATTTAGGGGGCTACCACCTATCTGGTAGTTTGTGTGTACATTGTTTTTTTCCAAAGGGGATGACTATGTACTGTTTGACATTTAGCATGAGGCCATGGTTTTGACACCAGGTATCGGCACCAGGTATCTGTTTCAGTGAGACCCTTTTAGAGGAGGTTCATCACTTATCATACTTTTATGCCTCACGATAACTGAGAAAGAGAATTTGTTTTTGTCAGAAACCCCATCACTTCATGACAAATCACCCATAGATCTAACTCAAATCCAAACTGTGTTGCTCAATACCACTATAAAATTTCCTTCTGCAGGTCCCCATTGATGCCCCCTGGAGGACCATGATAACTACCTCATGGCACTTAACGCTGTCATGTTTGGAGACTTTCACTACCTAGCCATTGATCAGCATACAAACATCACAAGAAATAAATAAGCTATAGGTTTCTCAGATTTCAGCAATGCAGATGCCATGGAACAAATTATTGAATTTGCCACTGCGAGTTCAAAAACTCCTGATCTGGTCTTGTACCCCACACTGTATCACTACATTCCTAATAAATCTGTCATTTTATTTTTCAGGGCTTTGGCCATTTGTTGCCCCCCTTCAAAATGCTTTCTTTAGAAACTTCTCTATGGCAAGCTTGATAAAGATCTTTAATGGAATAGACAAATTCCTCATGAATCCTTTATCCATTTATCAGTTGCAAAGGTGGCCTGCCTTACCGCTGCCTCCTTCCAACATCTCAGTACTTTCATAAACAAGTGAGTTCCTATCTGTTCTAAGTGCAATGACACATTTAGTAACACACCCATATGGATTAATACTCATATCAATAACCTATATAGCAAAAGAAGTAAAATCTCAAAACTGATTACTCTAACTCTCCACATCAGAAGTGTGCTGAAACATGCAATTAATTACCTTAAGAATAACACTAGGAAATCTAAGGCAAAATATAAACTTGAAGAAACCACAAACACCAAAGGGAGTTATAAATTGTTCTTCATCCATGTTAGGAAACTACGAAACAACACACTGAATTAATTCACACCACTCAGTCTGACTATATGACATAGTGGTGTTTGAAGTTTACCCAATCTACCTTATATGTTAACTCTGCTTCACTACCCCCCCCCCCATCACTACAGAACAAGTCCTAGAGCACCTATGGAAATTAAAATTAATAAGTTCTTGCAGCCTGACAATAAACTGAGGTGCAACATTATCAGTGCTAAATATAAACTACCCAAACCATTTTCTCAATCTTTTCCACCTTAATGTAACCAATGTGTTTGCTCTGGAAATATAGAGAAATGCTATAATGATGCACTGTACAAGCTCGGTTCTTCTGAACCTGCTAACTATAGGCCCAACAGTCTTACTGGTATCATATTTAAATCTATAAAATTAATAATATCCCAACTTATAACTGCAAACATAGTGTCACTAACCTTGACCCAAACCATTTTACATTTGGGGAGGGTAGATCTTGATCTTACCTCCTAAACATGGTAAACATATTTTAAAAAGTCACTAAGATAATGGACATTGATCTCTCAGTGCATAGCACCTATCTCAATCTGAGCAAGATTTTTTTTCTTTTTGAGTCATCCCATGCCTGTTGACGATAACACATCACTTGGGCATCAGGGCTATGCATACAATTGCCGATTTACTACCAGAGTCCTAAAGTACACAATCTTGAAACTCATAATTCTGAGACCATAATATCAAATGACTAATATACTGAAGATCAAAATGTCTAAAAATGATGAATACTAATTCCTAATATCAGTGTAAACTCAGGAATGAGTACTAATATGGGTCCTGCAGGGGGATGGACCAAGGTTCAAGTGCTAACATAGGTCCTGCAGGAAGGCAAATGCAGGAGTTTGACATTATGGTCTTCAGTGTTTCGTTTTTTCATTATTATAGTTTCAGAATTATGAGTTTCAAGACTGTCAGCTTCAAGAGTCTGATAGTAAACCATGAAGGTCAATTTATTCCTCTCATTTTTGGACTACCCACCATCATCAGCTGAAGGATAAAACAGAACCGTAACCTCTCTGGGTACCTGTTTAAAGTCTAATGACTGACAGTGTGATCCCTTGTACATTGAAAATGTAAGTGTGAACTGGGAAACAGATGCAACTTCAGAGATTGCAGCATTTTAGAGTATTTCCTTTGCACCAGGGTACAATGACGTCTGAGTTAAAGCAGCAGGGTATGTGCAGGCCCACTGATCAGGACTTATAACCCCCAGCAAAGACAGTGAAAGTATAAAAGTAAGTTTTTCAGTTTTCCTTTCTTTTTTCTATTTTTTATTGTAGAAACATTCTTCAAAGCATTTGGACTCATATTATCAGCAGATATTGCACTTCCACAGGGAATCGTTTACTGCCACATTCCATATAACTGCATCCTATGGGAATCAAACTGGAAATAGGGTAGAAAGTTGTGGTATTGCACTTTGTGTGATGGGGTGGTGGATTGGAAGAAATGGAGTGTGCTTCATTAAAAGTGAACCTAATGGATCTTTCTTCTATACTTAAGACGGAATGTAATGAAATGTAATTCAGACAGGTTTTAACATTTTGGGTGAGAAATGATCTCTGACATGAGTTCATTTTTACATTTATATCTGGAGTGACATGATAATGCAGGTTTGTTTCCATACTTTTGATGTTTATACATAAACCTTAACTACTGATTTAAAAAAAGTGTTTTTTATAATCAGGACCCAAACAACAACAATAAAAGTTGGATAAGCTATATGTGTTTCCTGAAGTTATCATTTCACATGTTCTGCCTCTTCTACAGTACATAATAAATTATTCTGTTAGATTTAAGATATAAACTTCGTACATTATTGATTTCTTCACAGTGCTGTTTCTGAGCAATGAGTCATACATCTCACTAAATTCATTAAACTTATAACCTTTTGGCTTGTGTCTCAAATATGTCAGTATATTCTGGTGGGCCTTGATTGCTGAAAAATAAATGGCAAATATATGGCAGATGTTTTTTAAGGATTCCAATGTTGTTTGAATTTGTCTCATAACTGCTAAATCACTATGCTGCTTTTTAATAAGATTAAGTTTGATTAACAACTTTATGACATCATCCTCAACAAGATGAAGAAATGTTAATGTGACTACTTTTTGCTTGCTGTAATTAGAGGCAGCATAAAAAAGAAACTTTTGCAACTCTTGCTCAAAGTTCTCTGAAAAATGTCATTGAAAAAATACATTGCATGAGTTATTGGTAGAATTGATGCTATGATTAATACACACACACACACACACACACACACACACACACACACACACACACACACACACACACACACACACACACACACATATATATATATATATATATATATATATATATATATATGTATATATGGTTCCACTTGAAAACATCAAAAACCCATAACATCTAAATTCATAACATCTAAACCACAACATCTAAAACCCAAAACATCTAAAACTCATAACATCGAATCTCAAAACATTGAAAACTACAAAGCAACTATAAATAACATCCCACAGAGGTTTTACTATGTTTATGCAGGGGGGCAAGCCCCCATGCACCCCCATCCCCACACCCCCCGTAAATTAAATATACCAACTCCGAGGTTGCACTACAGTGGGGGAAAAAGTTAATTTCCTAACCCCACTGTAGTGCAACCTCGGAGTTGGTATATTTAATTTATGGGGGGTGTGCCTGCATAAATGTAGTAAACAGTGTGTGGGACATTATTTATAGCTGCTGTTTAGTTTTCAGTGTTTTGAGATTCGATGTTATGAGTTTTAGATGTTTTGGATTTTCGATCATTTGGTCTTGCTGTTTTAAATTTAGATGTTATGAGCTTTCGATCATATGAAGTGGAACCATATATATATATATATATATATATATATATATATATATATATATATATATATATATATATATATATATATATATATATATCTTACTGCTTTCAAAGTCTAATAATGTTGGCAATAGAATTTTATTTAAAACTCCAGGATTTTATAACTCTAAATGAATAGAATAAAATATTTTATCTCTGAAGCTTGTGGTGCTGTTCTGATGAGTGTTAATTCACTGTATTTATATGCTTCTTTTGCAGTTTTTCCCTCATTTCACCAGGGTTTTGTTCTGCTGATTATTTATTTATTTATTTATTTTTGAATTTCTAATGGCGGTTGATTAGCAGTTTCAAGTTCAGTGTGCCTTTTTATCTCTACCCTGACCAAACCACATCCAATGCCCACATTACTAACACACACTTATCCTCCAAACATAACTTCCTCTTGTTAAATACGAACCTCAAAAGTATGTGTAATAAAATCCATGACATCCATACCTGCCTTGCTGTCCACTCCCCTGATATAGCAATTGCTACAGAAACCTGGCTAAAACCAGAAGTAATTAATAATGACATCACTCCTCCAGGATTTAATATAATCTTCATTGATAGGATGTCAAGCAAGCAGGAGATGTTGCAGTTCTCTAAAAATACATAAATACAATCCTACTTAAACAAGAGCTCCCAAAAGTTAACAATGCTGATAGAATTTTAGCAACACTAAAACTTAATAATAGAAACAATCTGTATCTCAGCTTTCTACATCCCACGAGGTAACAACAGCAATACTGCCAATAATCTCCTTCACTGGCCATCTCATAATATCCCATATAAAGCCCTTATCTAGGAGACGTAAACATAGTCTGGCAGCTTATAAACAAAACTAACCCAATGGAATCCAAAAATGTATATGGCGTTACTCAATTCCATTCCCTACTAGAATAGGCAAAAACTCCATCTGGCAGTCAACCTTAGAACAAGTGCTCACCAATAAAGCAGACAAAGTAATTGCATTTGGAAGCCTATCAATCACCACAAGTGATCACTTGCCAACATATGCCATTAGAAGCCAAAATAGGACAAACAAATTATATACAACCAAATACAAAATTCAACCAAGTTCAGCAGACAACTATATTAAAACACTAACTCAGTATAATTGGAATATACTAAAAGCCATGCCTCTAGTCTTTACAGTCTCCTGTTTTGATGAGTTTTTTTAGAAATGCTTAACAGTTTAGGTCCAGTACACAATAAAAGATCCAAATCCAACCCTGCACCATGGCTAACTATAAGAATAAAATAACTATTGTTAGAACATGACAAAGCATGGAAAGAAACCATAAAATATGTCTTAAAACTCAATACAGGTATTTAGGCACTTACGAAAACTTAAACTAAACTCCATATCAAACTAGATAAGCAAACCTACTATAATAGCCTTCAACATAAACCTAAAAATATGAAACATTTCTAGTCATCCCTAACTATATTAGTACCCCCTGACCAAACTACAGCTCCTTTCTCCAAAAAACAGTAACTGCATTAAAATGAATCTCCTTCCAGTTCAACAAGTACTTTATACAGATCATGCTGTCCTTAGTTAACATTGATCCTGCCACTTCTATCTCCCTCCTGTCAACAAATCAAAATCTCTGCCATCAGTTCAACTCACTCCTGTACCTAGCTCTACTCTAAAAAGCTTCTACTTAAACTGGAACCTACCACTTTGGCTGATGACAAACTCCTGATACCATGGCTTTCTCCATGTATATACAATTAAAAAGGTCCATATCTGAACAATATGTTCCTGCCATCTGGAAACATTCTTATATTATTCCATTACACAAAGTGGGTACATCAACTAACTTTAACAATTATAAAACCTTAGCTATCCTCTACCCACTTTCAAAAAATCCTTGAAAAGAGTATCCACACACCGCTCTTACAATATCTTGGCTCCAATAATCTACTTTCCAAAATGCAGCATGGTTTCAGACCCCATCCCATTATAACCATTCACCTGCTGCAATTTACCAACACTATAAATCAACTTAGAAATAATAATGAACTTGTGTTAACGGTATTTTTAGAGTTATCGAAAACATTCAAAACAGTATCATGCCAGCATTTACTCTCTTAACTTGCATCCATTGGACTTTCTCAATACACCTTTATATAGTTCTTTAGCTATACGTTTGAAAAAAAACAAGCAATCAAACGGAGGGGGGAGAATGGCATAATGGTTAAAGTTTTTACTTTACAGACACAAGGTGCAGGGTTTGATTCTTATATGGAATAATTGGCCTGTCTTAAAATCACCCACAAGATCAGTTTTGTCTAGTACTAATCAATGACCCTATGAAGTAGCAGCAGCATTATTCTCTGTTTCATCCTGCCACCATAAGAGTCCCACAAGGCTCAAATGTCTGGCTACTCCTATTTAACATCTTTATAAATAAACTCCATACTGTGACACAACACACAGGCATTGTCAAATACACAAGTGATTCACCTTTAGAACATACAGTTGCAACTCTCCCCAAACTCAAGCAACTTGCACAAACTTTCTTTACCTCTATAGAAACCTGGTAAAAAACCCTCATGCCTGCTCCTTAACCCTAGCAAAACAAAATTAAATGCTCTTCACCCCAAAACAATATAACAACCCAAAGCAATCTTTCCTGATTACATGAGCAAACAACACTAACATAGAAATAGTTGAACATGGTAAACTCCTAGGAGTTGTCATTGACGAAAGTCTCAGATTTGAATACCATATCTTACACCCCATAAAAAAGACCAGTCATAAACTGGACTGTCTCTACAGAGTCAAACAATACCTTAGAGACCTGCATGGCAAATATTAGCCTCAATCTATTTACTGCCAGCCCTCCTATATGCATCACCTAACCTAACTAATGTAAATACCACTACTGAATCCAAATTAGTCTCATGCTGTAATAAAATTGCTAAATTTACCACTAACTCAACACATAGGATGCACCAACATCAAGCCTCTAGACAACTTAAGTGGCACAAACTAAGCAAAACATTCACAATTAGTATCTGCATATAAACTTATTTACTACCCACATAAATGTCCCACAATAAAAAGAGTCTTACTTCCTTACTCCCTCCTCAAGGGACCTCCACTCTGCTGACAAGTTCTTATTGAAAACAACCATGTCTAATAACTCAGTCAGAGACTCGCTCTACTCCTGCTACATCTCAAAAATATGGACCACCATCCCAGACCACATTAGACTTGCTGATAAACTACCACACTTTAAAAGCCAGCTCAAACTACATCTGAATAAATCCTGGTCATATTCAGGCTCAGCACCACGATCTCCAACATCCCAGCATTTCCTCCCCATCTTAACCTAATCCCTATCCAATCACACACACTTCTTTCTCTCCCCAATTTCTCAATTCATCTAATCATTCTTAACTCGTTATCTCCTTTACCAGACTCTAAACTCTACTTATACTCTGAAAATGTCTGTACCTCCTTGTAATCTTTAGCTAGTTACACCCTATGCTATAAAAGTTATAACCACCTGTAAATGTCTACATGCAGTAATGTAATAGGCAAAGCTGACAACTAAATATGACATTGTAAATTGTACATCTATATATAGTATGTCCATACCTCTCAACTTCTTATCACAAGAAATCTGGACAAACCATAAAATAATGGGGAGACAAAGGCCCCAAAATAGGGACAGATATTTAAATATTGTTCTTGTAAACTTAGAAAGCTGCTAGAATAAAAGAATCTTCATTAATATGTTTTTCATGAAATACCAAGTTGTAAGCGTATATACAACCAAATAACCAAAAATATATCAAATATATGCTAAAAAGGACCATAGCTCACTACAAATGCTTACTTTCAAAAAATCCCTTTAATAGAAAACAAATAAAAATCAACCCCCGAAGGTTAAAATTATTTTACACACAGGTTAAGCTCTTTCATCTGCTAACTGCAGACTTTATCAGAACAGTAAAATATGTGTAGCTCCCGCTATATAATACATTTTAAAAAAAGTCAAGATCCAATGGAAATGTTCGATTAACCTTCTCATGAATAAAGCATAACCTTATGAATATTCATTAATTCTGCTCACTCAACCTGCACAGTTTTGTATAACACCCAGTAACCATACAGTTTCTAAGTATGCCTATAAGACAATCACATGTGTTTATGTATATCACATTTGGGTTTAAAAACACATTATTATATAACATATAAAAATGTTAATTTGTTCTGTGGTTAAAAAATGTACTTCTTTGGAACACAATACTACACTTTTGTGAAATAATATAAAAACACATTTATAAAAAAATATATGACAAAAATCCTCATTTGTGCTGATAAAAATATACACGTCTTTGACACTCATATTTGCACTTTATTTAAACATTGTATCCTGACACGTTGCCTCTTTTCTTATCGTACCAGCTTTCTTTTTCATTTTTCTAGTCACTTGTTTCTAACTTTATTCTGTGCATACATATACCCTACTACAACATGTCATTCATATCCTTGCGTACATATACCCTACTACAACATGTCATTCATATCCTTGCGTACATATACCCTACTACAACATGTCATTCATAGCCTTGTGTACATATACCCTACTACAACATGTCATTCATATCCTTGTGTACATATACCCTACTACAACATGTCATTCATAGCCTTGTGTACATATACCCTACTACAACATGTCATTCATATCCTTGTGTGCATGTACCTACTACAACATGTCATTCATAGCCTTGTGTACATACCTACTACAACATGTCATTCATATCCTTGCATACATATACCCTACTACAACATGTCATTCATATCCTTGTGTACATATACCTACTACAACATGTCATTCATATCCTTGTGTACATATACCCTACTACAACATGTCATTCATATCCTTGCATACATATACCCTACTACAACATGTCATTCATATCCTTGTGTACATATACCCTACTACAACATGTCATTCATATCTTTGCGTACATATACCCTACTACAACATGTCATTCATATCCTTGTGTACATATACCCTACTACAACATGTCATTCATATCCTTGTGTACATATACCCTACTATAACATGTCATTCATATCCTTGCGTACATATACCCTACTACAACATGTCATTCATATCCTTGCGTACATATACCCTACTACAACATGTCATTCATATCCTTGTGTACATATACCCTACTACAACATGTCATTCATATCCTTGTGTACATATACTCTACTACAGCATGTCATTCATATCCTGCGTACATATACCCTACTACAACATGTCATTCATATCCTTGTATCCAAGATTGGTTTGGTGAGAATATAGTCATTCAACCCAGGTTCTTTAGTTGCATTTAACCTGAGTTGCCATTTGACCTCTTTTTCTGCTAATTTGACCTTAACATTTCCTCCCCTTAAATCCACCTTTACCTGTTCTAAAATCCCAAATTTTATCACATGGCTTGAATCATGTCTAAGTATGTGTCTACACAAAGCATTGTTTTTATCTTTTTTCCTTATACAGTAGGTATGGTCATATATCTGGAACTCACAGTCATAAGGGAAGGTTGGACTAGAGCACTCCAACCTGCCTGACCTGTACTGGGTCTTGGGTTGTTAGTCCTGACTAGGAATGCTGCCTTCTCCCCATGCTAAGGAACATAGCCAATCCTCTCTGGACATCATTCCCCTCAAGGACACAAGAAAGTATGTTGTAT
Source organism: Protopterus annectens (assembly GCF_019279795.1). Lineage (NCBI taxonomy): Eukaryota > Metazoa > Chordata > Ceratodontiformes > Protopteridae > Protopterus > Protopterus annectens. The sequence goes on along the minus strand of NC_056733.1, from coordinate 1,345,286,259 downwards.
ACCCACTGTTTGTAAGATTAAAGATACACTTTTATCAGCCCAGGTGTATATTGTAAACTCCTTAGCCAGGACAGCCAGCAGCCAAACCTTTCTCTCCTCCCAACCACCATAGCTTCCACTCCTATAGCCTCCTTATACTACTCCTGTGTAATCCTACCTTATCACATGGGAGCTGCTACCCCTGAAAAACCATTGCACACTAGGCGGCACCCTATTCCCTTGGTTTATTCTCCCTGCTTAGTTTTCTCCATTCTGATATTTTAACTCTCAGACTTCCACTTTCTTACCATATTTATCTATCTATCTGCTAGACCCAATTTACCCCACTGTTTACCTTACTTTTCTCACCTGCACAGATTACTATCTCCCTTTAAACTTACCTTACAGTCAGTACTCCACTGATTGTTTTCCCTGAATTCAGTCCTACTCTAGCTCTATCCACTCCATTCACCCTGCGGGCTCACTCTGCTCCCCTACCCTGCCCCCAAATTCCACCTGCTCCCAGTACTCCTACTCTTATACTTCCTTAACCACACCCCACACTTAGTCAGCTCTTCCCATTAATTACAAACATCCTATCAGAACAAATCCTTTCCACAAACCCACACCCACTCCCACCTTGATAATCTTCCACACTTCTCTATCACCCCACCCATTTTCACTAACCCATCTATCACCTCAGCAATAATGTATCCTCTTACTCCCACCTTATCCCAAACCCCTAAAACATATAGCTACATCATACCTCCACTTATAATACTTTGTCTTCACTGCATATGAATTCCACTACCTACCTAACTCTCAGTATCCTTCATCTATCACAACTACTAGCATCCAAACACACACCCCACCACCAATACTTCCCCACCTCCTCACCAATTGAACTACCCCAATACCTCTCCATCCCATACATCCTACTTACTTAAACCCAAGGACGAAGAACTTTTACCAACTCCTACTGAAGTTCACCAAACTCATAAGGAGTATATTACCTAACCTCATAACCAGTGGTGACATCTACCCTAACCCAGGCCCAAAGTCACTAGCTATCTCTAATCCCATAAATAATACCCCTACCAACCTAAGAAGCTCACATAATGCCCCCAAATCATTCCTAGGCTGCCACCTAAATATCAGAAGTTTAAATAAGAAAATCCATTATATGCACGCCCTCCTAGACATGCACTCCCCTGATCTACTCTGCCTTACAGAAACATGGCTCAAACCCACTATCTCTGATAATGAAATATTACCCCCCAACTATAACATAATAAGACTTGACTGTAAAGGTAGAAAAGGAGGCGGACTAGCCATCCTATATAAATCCACTCTCGAGATATCCACAATTAGCACCCCACAACACCTAACAACTTCCAACTCTGAAATAATCTTCTCAAAAGTACAACTTAACAAACACAAATCTATAAACATAGTATGCAGCTATATTCCCCCAGGCAACAACATACCCACCTTAGAAAGCACCCTTCAATGGTTATACACGACCTACCCCCAAGAAACAATCTTTCTCGGGGACTTCAACATCGACTGGATTACTTGTTCAGCAAACTTCCCCACCACCCATATTAACTTATATGGTTTCTCCCAGACTATTACCATCCCCACCAGAATCAACAAGCCCAACAAAAAGGAAAGCATCCTAGACTGGATCTTAATAAATAACAAACCACAGTTATACAAATCAGGCACCCTACCTGAAGACATGAGTGACCGCCTCCTAACCTATATAATCAGGAAAAGGGATGACATGCCTCACCAAACCACCTTTAAAACCCTTAGGTATACAAAGAACTTTAACCTAACTAGTTTCCAGGACAATCTTAGCTCATGTAAATGGGCCAATCTAAAAACACTTCCCCTTGATTACGCAGTCTCCGAATTCAACACTAGATTCCTGCTCATCTTAGGCAGGCATGCTCCCACACATACAATCAGAACCAAAAATAAAATTGCTCCATGGCTAACCAATACTACTAGACAAAAACTTACTTTTAGAAACTCAGCATGGACCTCCTGGAGAGCCACCAAATCCCCACAAGCCCACATTACATTCAAACAAATGAGAAATGAAGCAAAAAGGTCTATTCTGTTAGACAAACAAAACTACTATTTCAATTTACAGCAAAAACACCAGAATCAGCCTCAAAAATTCTGGTCAGGTCTGAATAAACTGCTCCTCCCAGGTAAATCCTCTACCCCCACCCCCTCAGCTACCCTACAACTACCTCCTAAATGTGTTGCTAAAACCTTTAACACTTTCTTCACAGAAACAGTCCAGTCCCTTGTTAATAATCTATCTCCCACCTCCTTGACTACAATCTCATCTACTCGAGAAAATATCCCCCCACTCAAATTTGATCCTATCCCCACAGACTACATTAAATCCCTACTTAAAAAATGAAAACCTACCACCCTGGCAGCTGACCAATTTCCTGCAGAGTTTCTACAAAAGGCCGCTAGTGTTATAGCTTACCCTATCTCCATCTTAATCAATCGCACTATCCACGAATCCTACATTCCCTTCATCTGGAAAATATCTCATATTATTCCACTTCATAAAGGGGGAAACTCCACTGAACTCTTCAATTACAAACCCATAGCCATACTATCTCCTTTAGCCAAAATAATGGAGAAATGCATACAGAAACAACTCCTAACCCACCTTACTCAGAATGCTTTCCTAGCTCCAACCCAGCATGGCTTCAGACCAGCCCATAGTGCTACCACCACCCTTCTCTCCTTTTCTCACACTATAAATCAAAACGATAATCAGAATATTCTTCACCACAAAAATATTCCAATTCCGTTGAGTGCAAAGGATTTATTCTAAAACACTGCTGTTCACATAAAATACACAATGTAATCTCTTTTCGTTCAAAAAGACTGAACTTCTTCAGACAGACATCAAAAGGTAGCAAATGTAAAAAAACTCCTTAAATACACAATTAACAACACATGATACATTTGAATGGACCAACCAACTGGTTAAAACTCACTGACATCAATGTGTGGGAAAAAGCTGATCTCAAAACTTCTTAAAGTACTACTGCATACAAAAGTCGAATCTATAAAAAATGTGTTCTAAAAACAAAACAAAATGGAAATATATATGAACATAAAATGTTTGAAACCAAAAAACATAGTATATAAAACCTTTTTAATGACAAAAGGTAAAAAGTAAAAAATAATAAATGAAAAGTAGTAATAATAAAATTACCTCTGCATACTTCTAAGTTTCAAAATCGAAGCTAAACTTACTCTGGCATTGAGACCTGGAAGTCTATATGAACAGAGTTTCAGCTGCCAAATCACTTCTAGGCGGTCTAATAATAGTTGGAAAGGACCCCCCCTGATGTCAAAGGAAACCTATCCTAACACCCTAAAAGTAAAACTGTGCTGAGGGTGGTCATTAATATGTTTCGCCAAAGCATTTTCACACTTGTTTTTCCTAATATAGTATAAGTGCTCATAGATTCTTTCATTAAAACCTCTGTCAGTCTTGCCCACATAAAACGCTGGGCAAGATTGGCATTAAGCCAAATAAACAACCGATCGAGATTTACAGTTGAATCTACCAACAGTGGAGAAAGAAGACCCAGCAATTTTAAAGCTCGAACCAGTGGCAATATGCCTACACATGTTACAACTCTCACATTTGAAAGTGCCCTCTATTCTAACACGAGTGTCCTTTTTTGTTTCTAATATCCGTTTGAGGTTGTCACCCCTCCTATATATAAACCTAGGCAAAGTACCAAACCTGGCTTGCAAGGCATCATCACACAAGAAAATACTCCAGTTCTTGACAACCACCTCCTTAATTAGGTGAATCTCAGCACTGTAATTGGTGATGAAAGAGATAGAAGTGTCAACTTTCTTGCTGTCTAAAAAGACTTCAGGCATAACTGGAGATAGATGTTCTAGTGAACAACTTGTGAACGAACTGCTTTGTAAAATAGGTTTATAAACACCCCCATACCTTTTAGTTTGGACCTCAGTAACCAGGTCATGAATAAACTTGTCTGGGTAACCTCTGTGTAGAAACAATCTCTTAATAAACTCACATTCTTCTAAAAAGGATTCATCGTCAGTTACCATTCGAGCAGCGCGCACAAGTTGCCCCTTGACTACCCCTCTTTTCTGGTGCCCAGGATGGGCACTGGTGAAATGTAACATGGTGTTAGAGTAGGAACTCTTCCGAAATATTTTAGCCTTAAAGCTACCAGCAGAAATGTCTTTATATAAGTCTACATCCAGATAAGAAATTCTGGAATCAGACTCTACAAATGTGAAGTTCAAAAAAGACGTGCTGGAGTTGAGATTTTCCATAAAGGTTCTCACATCGTTATTTGAACCTTCCGTCAGTATAAAGATGTCATCCAAAAATCTGGTGTAAAAATCGATTTTGAACTGACCGTTGTAATTGCCAAGCACATATCTGTGTTCCCATTCAGCCATAACAATGTTGGCAAAACTGGCCCCTACTGGTGAGCCCATGGCTACACCAGTCTTCTGTAAATATATCTCTCCCCCAAATTTTACAGAGTTGTACCTCAAAATGACATCTAACAGTTCCTGCACCAATCTGATTTCTACACTGCTAGCATTGTGATGCAATAAACGGTCAGTGACCCAGTCTATCCCTGTGGCATGAGGAATATAGAGGTCTTTTATGTCTATTGTCAAAAATCTATGACCTCTCTTGAATTCTAAAGCACCTATGGCTTTCAAAAAAGCCCAAGAATCTTTACAAATGTGTGTTTCCTTTTCAACATATTTTTTCAATATGTTGTCCACATACTTGGCTATCGGGTAAGTGATTGAACCCCTAGCGTTAACCAATAGCCTCATGGGGGGGGGGTTATACACATCTTTATGGATCTTGGGCAATCTGAAAACTGTTGGAATCTTAGGAAACGAAACAGTCAAATATTTCAACACATCTTGTTCTATAACATTTTCTAAAAACAAATCATTCAAGAAAACATGGATGCACCTATACGCTGCATTCAATTCATTAATGCTAGATAGTGTATAAGCATCCTGCAATAACATGTGGATGAGGCAGTTTTCATAATGACAAGTGTCCATTAGTACTAAACCACCCCCTTGTCCGGTTTAAGGATCCTGACAGGTAAACTTTTTAAAGTGTCCAACAAGTCTACTTCGTCATCAGTCAAGTTTTTGTTCGAAAGTGTCCTAGAACAGTTAACCAAGTTTCTAATTTCAATTTCACACAAATGTTCAAATAAAAAAGTAAAGGGTGGATAGGGGGGTTGAATGTACTTGGGACTCTCAAAGTTTTTTTGTCTAAAGCAGTGTTACCAAAAATTAACAATAAATTCAACCTACGTATAAACAACTTCAAATCAAGTAGTGTGTATGCTAGGTTAAAATGTCTCCATGGAACAAAAGTAAGACCTTTTGAAAATAAATCAAACATCTCCATAGTGATTGTAAAACTCGAATAGTTATAAACAAAAAAGTCTCCAAAACTGTTACTGATAATGTCAGGATTTGTCCTTCTTGTTACTTCTGAAAAGGCTTCTTGCTGTTGTTCCTGTAATGGCTCCTCGTGTACTTCTAAGTTTCAAAATGCAAGCTAAACTTACTCTGTCATTGAGACCTGGAAGTCTATATGAACAGAGTTTCAGCTGCCAAATCACTTCTAGGCGGTCTAATAATAGTTGGAAAGGACCCCCCCTGATGTCAAAGGAAACCTATCCTAACACCCTAAAAGTAAAACTGTGCTGAGGGTGGTCATTAATATGTTTCGCCAAAGCATTTTCACACTTGTTTTTCCTAATATAGTATAAGTGCTCATAGATTCTTTCATTAAAACCTCTGTCAGTCTTGCCCACATAAAACGCTGGGCAAGCCTAAAACCTCTGGTGGTTCTGTCCCCGGTTCAAGGACTTAGAAGTATGCAGAGGTAATTTTATTATTACTACTTTTCATTTATTATTTTTTACTTTTTACCTTTTGTCATTAAAAAGGTTTTATATACTATGTTTTTTGGTTTCAAACATTTTAAACATTTTATGTTCATATATATTTCTATTTTGTTTTGTTTTTAGAACACATTTTTTATAGATTCGACTTTTGTATGCAGTAGTACTTTAAGAAGTTTTGAGATCAGCTTTTTCCCACACATTGATGTCAGTGAGTTTTAACCAGTTGGTTGGTCCATTCAAATGTATCATGTGTTGTTAATTGTGTATTTAAGGAGTTTTTTTACATTTGCTACCTTTTGATGTCTGTCTGAAGAAGTTCAGTCTTTTTGAACGAAAAGTGGATGTTAATAAAACACTTAACATTGGATTTTTTGCTGCTGGTTCTGCTGACGTGGATTTTGTTTTATTTATTTCAGTTTGTTTTAATTTTTCTGTTGCTTCAGTTTGTTTGTTTTGCATCCACTACCAGCAGTTTTAACCGGTAGCAATTATGGAATTGGAAGAAGGTGCTTGTTTGGACAATTCTGCACTGGTTTCTTTCACTAATATGGTCAAAAAGCTTAATGAAAGGATGGATGTGCTTTCTCAACATTTGGATGGGCTAGTAGCAGTCAAGGGAAATGCTGACAATTTGGCAGAAGACGTTCTTGGAGTTGGTTCGGCTTCTGTGGCGACAGCTGACACCAGTGATGGGTCGAATGACCGCGAGGACAGTGGATGTTCCACCTCAACTATTTCAAGGGTTCCTGTACATCCTAGACCTACCGGTGAACGTTCCAGGACCAGTTCATCTCTGAGCTGAACTGGAGACCCACTTAATGTTATATCTTGGTTGAATGAGCAGCTCCCAGTTTTTGAGAACAGGAACGGGTCTGCATCCAGTGACACAGGGACACCAGAAGCTCCTTTAGTGGACTTTTTGAAGACCTTGGACCACAAATCTTTAAAGGTAAAGAAGCTTCAGTTAGAGATTTTCTATTTTAATGAATGTAAAAAAGTGGGGGTTGTGCCAAAGGGCTTGCGCTCTTGGCAGTACCCCACTGGACTGATAGCTGGTTCAGAGTTCCACAGTGAGCTGATCAGTTTGTTTGATAGACATGGACATGAGTTAATGGACTTAATGGCGAAATTTTATCAGAAAATTATGGACTAGTTGAGTGCTGAAATTGAAATTTTTGACACTAAAATCAAGTCACATGTAGATTTCAACAGGTATAATTATGAGTATAAACAAATTTTCTCGACTATAAACCAACAGATATCTCGTAACATGGAGATGAAAATGAAAAAACTGAAAAGAGACATAGATGCATATAACAAACTAACTACATACTCCCCCCCCCCCCCATTCTGAGTGTTGGCGACAGTCTAGCTGCTCCTATTAACCTAACTAATGGGGTTATGAGGCAGACAGCTAGTTCCAGTAGGCCGGCCACTGGAGAGGGTGTGGAGGATGTTGTTCCTACAGAAAATTTTGTAACTGATGGTGGTAGGGATGAGGAGATTTCTCGTCCTACACCGTCTTTTTCCTCGAACCGGGGACAGAACCACCAGAGGTTTTACAACACGAGGAGCCATTACAGGAACAACAGCAAGAAGCCTTTTCAGAAGTAACAAGAAGGACAAATCCTGACATTATCAGTAACAGTTTTGGAGACTTTTTTGTTTATAACTATTCGAGTTTTACAATCACTATGGAGATGTCTGATTTATTTTCAAAAGGTCTTACTTTTGTTCCATGGAGACATTTTAACCTAGCATACACACTACTTGATTTGAAGTTGTTTATACGTAGGTTGAATTTATTGTTAATTTTTGGTAACACTGCTTTAGACAAAAAAACTTTGAGAGTCCCAAGTACATTCAACCCCCCTATCCACCCTTTACTTTTTTTATTTGAACATTTGTGTGAAATTGAAATTAGAAACTTGGTTAACTGTTCTAGGACACTTTCGAACAAAAACTTGACTGATGACGAAGTAGACTTGTTGGACACTTTAAAAAGTTTACCTGTCAGGATCCTTAAACCGGACAAGGGGGGTGGTTTAGTACTAATGGACACTTGTCATTATGAAAACTGCCTCATCCACATGTTATTGCAGGATGCTTATACACTATCTAGCATTAATGAATTGAATGCAGCGTATAGGTGCATCCATGTTTTCTTGAATGATTTGTTTTTAGAAAATGTTATAGAACAAGATGTGTTGAAATATTTGACTGTTTAGTTTCCTAAGATTCCAACAGTTTTCGGATTGCCCAAGATCCATAAAGATGTGTATAACCCCCCCATGAGGCTATTGGTTAACACTAGGGGTTCAATCACTTACCAGATAGCCAAGTATGTGGACAACATATTGAAAAAATATGTTGAAAAGGAAACACACATTTGTAAAGATTCTTGGGCTTTTTTGAAAGCCATAGGTGCTTTAGAATTCAAGAGAGGTCATAGATTTTTGACAATAGACGTAAAAGACCTCTATACGTCTATTCCTCATTCCACAGGGATAGACTGGGTCACTGACCGTTTATTGCATCACAATGCTAGCAGTGTAGAAATCAGATTGGTGCAGGAACTGTTATATGTCATTTTGAGGTACAACTTTGTAACATTTGGGGGAGAGATATATTTACAGAAGACTGGTGTAGCCATGGGCTCACCAGTAGGGGCCAGTTTTGCCAACATTGTTATGGCTGAATGGGAACACAGATATGTGCTTGGCAATTACAACAGTCAGTTCAAAAATCTATTTTTACACCAGATTTTTGGATGACATCTTTATACTGACGGAAGGTTCAATTAATGATGTGAGAACCTTCATGGACTATCTCAACTCCAGCACGTCTTTTTTGAAATTCACATTTGTAGAGTCTGATTCTAGAATTTTTTATCTGGATGCAGACTTATATAAAGACATTTCTGCTGGTAGCTTTAAGGCTAAAATATTTCGGAAGAGTTCCTACTCTAACACCATGTTACATTTCACCAGTGCCCATCCTGGGCACCAGAAAAGAGGGGTAGTCAAGGGGCAACTTGTGCACGCTGCTCGAATGGTAACTGACGATGAATCCTTTTTAGAAGAATATGAGTTTATTAAGGGATTGTTTCTACACAGAGGTTACCCAGACAAGTTTATTCATGACCTGGTTACTGAGGTCCAAACTAAAAGGTATGGGGGTGTTTATAAACCTATTTTATAAAGCAATTCATTCACAAGTTGTTCACTAGAATATCTATCTCCAGTTATGCCTGAAGTCTTTTTAGACAGCAAGAAAGTTGACACTTCTATCTCTTTCATCACCAATTACAGTGCTGAGATTCACCTAATTAAGGAGGTGGTTGTCAAGAACTGGAGTATTTTCTTGTGTGATGATGCCTTGCAAGCCAGGTTTGGTACTTTGCCTAGGTTTATATAGGAGGGGTGACAACCTCAAATGGATATTAGAAACAAAAAAGGACACTCATGTTAGAATAGAGGGCACTTTCAAATGTGAGAGTTGTAACATGTGTAGGCATATTGCCACTGGTTTGAGCTTTAAAATTGCTGGGTCTTCATTCTCCACTGTTGGTAGATTCAACTGTAAATCTCGATCGGTTGTTTATTTGGCTTGCTGCCAATCTTGCCCAGCATTTTATGTGGGCAAGACTGACAGAGGTTTTAATGAAAGAATCTATGAGCATTTATACTGTATTAGGAAAAACAAGTGTGAAAAGGCTTTGGAAACATGTTAATGACCACCCTCAGCACAGTTTTACTTTTAGGGTGTTAGGACAGGTTTCCTTTGACATCAGGGGGGGTCCTTTCCAACTATTATTAGAGCGTCTAGAAGTGATTTGGCAGCTGAAACTCTGTTCATATAGACTTCCAGGTCTCAATGACAGAGTAAGTTTAGCTTGCATTTTGAAACTTAGAAGCATGCAGAGGTAATTTTATCATTACTACTTTTCATTTATTATTTTTACTTTTACCTTTTGTCATTAAAAAGGTTTTATATACTATGTTTTTTGGTTTCAAACATTTTAAACATTTTATGTTCATATATATTTCCATTTTGTTTTGTTTTTAGAACACATTTTTTATAGATTCGACTTTTGTATGCAGTAGTACTTTAAGAAGTTTTGAGATCAGCTTTTTCCCACACATTGATGTCAGTGAGTTTTAACCAGTTGGTTGGTCCATTCAAATGTATCATGTGTTGTTAATGGTGTATTTAAGGAGTTTTTTTACATTTGCTACCTTTTGATGTCTGTCTGAAGAAGTTCAGTCTTTTTGAACGAAAAGTGGATGTTAATAAAACACTTAACATTGGATTTTTTGCTGCCGGTTCTGCTGACGTGGATTTTGTTTTATTTATTTCAGTTTGTTTTAATTTTTCTGTTGCTTCACAATGTAATCTCTAGCGCCTCGGCAAACTTGCCTTTAACAGAGTAAGATTTTTTTAACCATTCAAACTCACACTTTTATACTAAAATAAAACATACCCACTTAATTACATAATTGATTAAATAAAGAAACAGTATTATATATAAAAAAATAAATACTATAAACTCATTATTGCAGAAATAACTATTTACAATAAACTTTTCCACATACATTCACGATTTAGCCCTACAGGGCTCAATGTATTAAATTTTAAAATCAAGCAAGTTTCTTTTTTCCTTAATATATATTTAATATGTTGTTCCTTCAAATATTCTTTCTTTTACACTATCTAACACTGTCACTTTCAATCCCTCTGGATTACCATTATGGTATTTATTAAAATGCAACGCTATGGGACTAGTTTGTTATTTGTGCAATAATGAGTTTATAGTATTTTGTTTTTTATATATAATACTCTACGCTCATCTGCACTGCCTCCACTCCCACAGATTTACAATCCCTATCCCAAATCACTTTCAACAAAGTAGAAAACTGGCTCAATAATCGTTGTCTCCTACTGAACCCAAACAAAAACATACTACTACTTTTCTCCCCCTCCCGTAAGCTAACATTACCATTAATCACAGTCTCTTCCAACAATGGCACCATAATCACTCCCAAACCTTGCACTAAACTGCTAGGAGTAATCATTGATAATAACCTGAAGTACGATGCCCATGTAGATAAAACCATAAAACCAGTAAACAAAAAAATAGGCTCCATGTATAGGATTAAACAGTCTTATAAACATACATAGGCCCTGTACCCACTTTACTGTAACCCAAGTTGTCACTTCTTAGAATGTTCCAGTTTTGTCTCATTATTTTCTTTATCCCCTCAGCGTATGGACTGGACTCCACTACACAAGCCCGATGGTATGAATGTTCCTTCTCATTCTCATGTTCTGCCCTGTTTTTCTCCAACCCAATACCAAGGAGTGGTTTGTATGTTTCCCCCATTCTCTCAGTACATATTGAGTAATATCATTAGTTAAATATCTGGGGTAACCCCTTTCCTCAAATAATATTTCTATATATTCTAACTCTTTCTTCATTTCATTGAAATTTTAGGTCATTCTCGTAGCTCTTGTACACTAACCCTTAATGATGCTCTTTTTTTGACTTGCTGGGTGACAACTAGTGTATTCTAAATATGAGTTACTAAATGTTTCTTTTCTATATATTCTGGATTTAAATCCTGCTGTCCCATTTGAAACAAAGGTGTCTAAATATGCTATCACTGTCATGCTACTACTATGGGTGAATTTTAAATAACTACTGATGTCATTCAAATACTTCACAAATGCATCCACTTCACTTGTTGCACCATCCCATAAAATAAAAATATCATCCAACAACCTGTGTGTAAAATACTTTTAACCCTCAGGGGTTCGTTTTTATTTGTTTTCTATTAAAAGTGATTTTTTGAAAGTAAGCATTTGCAGTGAACTATGGTCTTTTTTAGCATATATTTGGTATGTTTTTGGTTATATGTTTTTCATGAAGTAAATGACGTCTGAAACTCAAATCTTTGTCATTATCTAGTGACTTAAATCCTCAGTGATTTGCCAGAAAAACCCATATTTAATGAGGAAGAGAACAAAAATATGAGGCAAAAATCTGGACATTCTACAAAAATTTGGACAGTTGTGAGGTATGCGTATGTCATTGTAAATTGTACATTTATATATATTATTCCACTGTAAACTGGTAAATTGTACATGTATATATAGTATGTCATTGTAAATTGTGCAGGTATATATATATATATATATATATATATATATATGGTTCTACCTGACTTCGTCGACAGCGCAGAAGACCGACATCGGAATTCGGAGCTCCAGAAGATCGAAATCGAAGAAGACCGACGCGAATCGCGAGTGGCAGAACATCGACAATGCAGAAGACCGACACGACGGATGACAACACCAACGCCGAGGATGCCGACATGGGGAAAGGCTGTGTGAGTATCGTAGTGACGGACGTTAGGGTGCGAGGCAGGTAAGTGTGGAGATTGACGGTCTGTGGGGATAGGGGTGGGTTAAGTGAGTTAGGGTTAGGGAGCGATAGGGTGGGTTAAGTGAGTTAGGGTTAGGAGCGATAGGGGTGGGTTAAGTGAGTTAGGGTTAGGAGCGATAGTGGGTTAAGTGAGTTAGGTTAGGGAGCGATAGGGCGGGTTAAGTGAGTTAGGGTTAGGAGCGGGTAGGTAAGTGTGATAGTGACGGACCTTAGGGTTAGGGTAAGGTTTAGTGTGGGCTTGTAAGGATTTTGGTGTGCTTGTGTTGTGTGTGTGGTTTGTGGAATGGGATGTGTTTTGTTTTAATTGTTATTGTGGTGTGTGCAGTGTATGGGGTTTCGTGTTTGTGTACCGTCGGTTATTTCGTTGTCGGTTATGTGTGGTTTCGTGTTTATGGACTGTCGAATATGTGGTGTCGGTGATGTGGTTGTCGGTGTTGTGTGGTTTCGACTATGTCAGGTAGAACCATATATATATATATATATATATATATATATATATATATATATATATATATGTATATATCTTGTCATTGTAAACTGCACTTGTGTATATCGCATGTCACTGTAAATTGTACATGTTTATATAGTATGTCATAAAATTGCACTTGTATATATAGTATATCACTGTAAATTGTACATGTATATATAGTATGTCACTGAAACCTCTATGTAGTATGTCACTGTAAACTGTACATGTATATATAGTATGTCACTGAAACTTGTATATAGTGTCACTGTAAATTGTGCAGGTATATGTAGTATGTCACTGAAACTTGTATATAGTATGTCACTGTAAATTGTGCATGTATATATAGTATGGCCTTGTAAATTGTACATTATATATAGTATGCCACTGTAAATTGTACTTGTTTATATAGTATACCACTGAAAACTGTAATAGTTTAGAGAAATGCAACTATTTAGCCAAACTGGAGGCTGAGCTCTCTCATCTCAAAACTGGTGTAACCAGTCAGGAGGAGAAGGTAACCTCACACAACACAATTCCAGTATCACATAGTCCCACCACATCAGCGAACCAAACACATAAATACACAAAAACATACTCGGAGGCTCTAAATAAAAATCTACCTAAGCAACAGAGACCTCCAAAGCAGACATCCAAGCAAACACTACCTCAAAACAAAACACACACAACACATAACCCACAAAGTCAGTGTGCCAAGCAGCCACAGCCCTTAAGGCTGAATAACACACCTGATACTCTTGTTATAGGTGACTCTATTGTCAGACACACTGAAGTTCCACTCACCAGGCTGAATAAAGAGAAGGCCTGTCGGGTGCTAGGATCCGACACATAACGCAAGCACTCAGGTCACTCCAAAGCAAATACAAATATGACTCAGTCATTGTACATGCTGGTGTGAATGACCTGAGACATACCTCTCTGGACTACATGAAAAGAGACATAGAGGAGCTCTCTGATCATGTAGCCCAGGCTGGTATGACCCTGACCTTGAGCAGCATCTTACCCTCACCTAGAATGATGCCACAGTACAAAGACAAAATGATCGATTTTAACAATTGGCTAAAATTTTGGTGTCATTCAAAGGGGATCCAGTGTCTGTCAGCCTGGGATGACATGCTCGACAAGCCACGTTGCTTCACTAGGGACGGCTTGCACCTGTCACCACTGGGCTTTGGGATATTGGCAAAGGCTCTTGCCACCCCCATAGTGCCTTTTTTAGGCAAGGCTCAAAAGTCAAACCCACCGCCATAGACAGCACAAGGAACAAGAAACTAAGGGTAATGCTGCTAAACGCCAGAAGTCTTAACCTCAAGATGCATGCACTCGAAGCTCTCCTCAGTATGGAGAACATTGATATCTGTGCAGTGACAGAAACCTGGTTCAAGGCTCCAGAGAGCTCCCTAGCACTACCAGGCTATACCTCATATCATGCTTTTCGGCCCCAAAACCCGGACCGAACCACAAAAGGAGGGGGAGTTTCCATATTTATCAAGGATATCCACACCTCCAGGTTAGTGGCATTGCACGAAGTATTGGAGACCATCCATGTGCAACTAACAGTGGGCAAGACTGCTTTTCAGTTTATAGCATCCTACAGACCACCCTCTCAAAGTCAGGAATCCCACTCGGCTTTCCTGAAAACATTGGAGAACATGAAGATCTCTCCGAACACCATTATATTGGGCGACTTCAACTACCCAAACATTGACTGGGAGCACTACTCAAGCCCCAGCACCTTAGCCCAAAGATTCCTGGAAATTATAAACTCAAATGCTATGGAACAACTAGTCACCACTCCCACAAGAGGGGACAACATACTAGACCTGATCATTACCTACATGGGGACTCTATGCTCCACACCAGAAGTATATCCCTCATTGGTAAGATCAGACCATAAATTAATTTCACTGGATGTCCACATCCCGACCCCACCCCCAGCCCAGAAAACCACAGTGAAAAACTTCTCAAAAGCGAACTTCTCACTTCTCAAAACCGAAGTGGAATCCTTCAAGGCCCCAGGGCCAGTGGAAACTGTGGCTCAAACTGCAGAATCCTATATAAATGCATTTTACGGACATCTCCAGGAATGCATGGATCATGCTATCCCAAACAAAACCAAGACCCAATCATCCAAAGGCAGGCGTCTGGTCTGGTGGACCCCTGCCATAAATAAACTGTACAACAGAAGGAGGAAGCTACTACATGATAGAGCAAAATCCCTAATAGGGAAGGCATCTCTGATCAGTACTAGCAAAAAATTACGATCCCTCATAAAATCCTCCAAGGCCAGCTTCGAGAGAAAAATTGCACAGGACACCAAAGACAATCATAAGGCTTTTTTCAGTTATGTTAGAAACCTGGGATGCAACTCCCAGACTTGTTCTGAGTTGATTCTTAACGACAAAAAATACACTGAACCCACAGACATCGCCAATATCCTGGCAGACAGGTTCAGTACAAACTTCTCCACCCTCCCCCAAAAGAGCAAGTATCTATCCCAGCAGAGGGCTGCCTCCCAAACATCTCAGATGCTCAGGTGAAGGCTGCCCTCTCCAAAGCAAAAAACACTGCTTCCATGGGACCAGATGGCATCCCAGGTTGCGTCCTACATGAACTCCAAGAGGAACTAATCCCTCAAATAAAACAGCTATACAATCTCAGCCTCACTACAGGATATGTGCCCACAGAATGGCGTACAGCAACAGTGGTCCCACTCCACAAGGTGGAGCCTATGGACCCTGGAAACTATCGCCCCATAAGCCTGACTAGCTTAGTCTGCAAGGCTATGGAGAGGATCATCATGGAGCTCATAAACAAAGACATTGGGGACCTACAGACACTAGATCCTACCCAGTTCAGCTTTGTCAAGGGCAGATCCTGCCTTTTGAACCTGGTTGACTTCTTTGAAACAGTCACCAAAGACATAGATGAAGGGAAGGTAGTCCACACAGCCTATCTGGACCTTGTAAAGGCATTTGACACAATACCCCACTCGGGCATCATAGATAAGCTATCCAGCTTAAATATAAACCCCTATGTCACAAGATGGGTCGCAAACTGGCTCAAAGACAGAACCCACAGAGTGAGAGTTGCTGGAGCCATGTCAGACTTGAAACCGGTCACAAGTGGCATCCCACAGGGTTCTGTCCTGGGACCACTCTTTTTCTGTATATACTTTTCTGAGGTACAGGCAAATGTGGGAGGACTATGGCTCACCAAGTTCGCAGACGACTGCAAACTGGGCGCCATAATCAACTCTCCAGCTGACACAAGCATCCTTCAAAAAGATCTCACAGACACAGATAACTGGTGCCAGCGCCATGGTTTAAAGCTAAATGCCAAAAAATGTATAGTCATACCCTTTGGCAAAAACAATGTGCCCACAAATTACCACATAGGCGGAAACCCATTAAGTACAGAGAAAGTTATTAGGGACCTGGAGACCCAAGTTGATAGCAATCTCTCCTTTGAAAACCACATTGCCAAAGTGGTTAGAAAGACCTTCTACATAGCCCACCTCATTACGAAGGGTTTCACATCTAGATCAAGAGAGGTAATCGTGCCCCTTTATTCATCCCTCATTAGGCCCATCATAGAATACAATGCCCCTTTTGGGATGTACCTTACCCAACACCTGCAGCAATTAGAAAGACCCCAAAAGTACCTCACCAAGAGGATCAAGGGTCTCAAACAGATGCCATATGCTGCTCGGTTAAAAAAACTCCAGCTCTACTCAGTTGCATACCACCTACTTCGAGGCGATCTATGCCTGACATACAAAGCTATGTCAAATCCAGAATTAATGGACATGCTCCACCTCAGTAAATCTAAATCCCTTAGAGCCACACGCTCGAGGGACTTGAACCTCAGCACAGAAATAAATAGAACTTGCTGGAGGGACAGGTTCATAACCCAGAGGCTCCCTTCAAGAAGAATCTCTTAGAAACTCAGCATGGACCTCCTGGAGAGCCACCAAATCCCCACAAGCCCACATTACATTCAAACAAATGAGAAATGAAGCAAAAAGGTCTATTCTGTTAGACAAACAAAACTATTTCAATTTACAGCAAAAACACCAGAATCAGCCTCAAAAATTCTGGTCAGGTCTGAATAAACTGCTCCTCCCAGGTAAATTCTCTACCCCCACCCCCTCAGCTACCCTACAACTACCTCCTAAATGTGTTGCTAAAACCTTTAACACTTTCTTCACAGAAACAGTCCAGTCCCTTGTTAATAATCTATCTCCCACCTCCTCGACTACAATCTCATCTACTCGAGAAAATATCCCCCCACTCAAATTTGATCCTATCCCCACAGACTACATTAAATCCCTACTTAAAAAATGAAAACCTATCACCCTGGCAGCTGACCAACTTCCAGATGAGTTTCTACAAAAGGCTGCTAATGTTATAGCTTACCCTATCTCCATCTTAATCAATCACACTATCCATGAATCCTACATTCCCTCCATCTGGAAAATATCTCATATTATTCCACTTCATAAAGGGGAAAACTCCAATGAACTCTCCAATTACAGACCCATAGCCATACTATCTCCTTTAGCCAAAATAATGGAGAAATGCATACAGAAACAACTCCTAACCCACCCTACTCAGAATACTCTCATAGCTCCAACCCAGCATGGCTTCAGACCAGCCCATAGTACTACAACCACCCTTCTCTCCTTTTCTCACATTATAAATCAAAACTATAAACAGAATATGCTCTCCTCTGCCCTCTTTCTCGATTTATCTAAAGCATTCAATATGGTAATCACCATCTACTCCTAGACTCTTTAAAATCACTCTCCTTAGATAACCCAGCACTCAGTTGGTTCCACTCTTACCTGCACGGCAGACAACAAGCCATCATGTGGAAATACAACTTATACCCCCTTCTACCTGTCACTTTTGGAGTACCCCAAGGTTCTATCCTGGGTCCCCTCCTTTTCTCCATATCATTTATGACCTACCCAAAGGTATCCCAGATGCAACTTGTGTACAGTATGTAGATGACTCTACGCTCATCTGCACTGCCTCCACTCCCACAGATTTACAATCCCTATCCCAAATCACTTTCAACAAAGTAGAAAACTGGCTCAGTAATCATCATCTCCTACTGAACCCAAACAAAACCAAACTACTACTTTTCTCCCTCTCCAGTAAGCTAACATTACCATTAATCACAGTCTCTTCCAACAATGGCACCACAATCACTCCCGAACCTTGCACTAAACTGCTAGGGGTAATCATTGATAATAACCTGAAGTATGATGCCCATGTAAATAAAACCATAAAAACAGTAAACAAAAAAATAGGCTCCATGTATAGGATTAAGCAGTCTTATAAACATACAAAGGCCCTGTACCCACCTTACTGTAAACCAAGTTGTCACTTCTTAGAATGTTCCAGTTTTGTCTCATTATTTTCTTTATCTCCTCCGCGTATGGACTGGACTCCACTACACAAGCCCTATGGTATGAATGTTCCTTCTCATTCTCATGTTCTGCCTTGCTTTTCTCCAACCCAATACCAAGGAATGGTTTGTATTTTTCCCCCATTCTCTCAGTACATATTGAGTAATATCATTAGTTAAATATCTGGGGTAACCCCTTTCCCCAAATAATATTTCTATATATATTCTAACTCTTTCTTCATTTCATTGAAATTTTAGGTCATTCTCGCAGCTCTTGTACACTAACCCTTAATGATGCTCTTTTTTTGACTTGCTGGGTGACAACTAGTGTATTCTAAATATGAGTTGCTGAAGGTTTCTTTTCAATATATTCTGGATTTAAATCCTGCTGTCCCATTCGATACAAAGGTGTCTAAATATGCTATCCCTGTCATGCTACTACTATGGGTGAATTTTAAATAACTACTGATGTAATTCAAATACTTCACAAATGCATCTACTTCACTTGTTGTACCATCCCATAAAATAAAAATATCATCCAAAAACCTAGTGTAGCATATACATTGACTAGCATATTGACTATCCAAAATATGTTCACTTTCCCAGTCCAGTAACACCATATTTGCATATATGGGGGCACATACCGCCCCCATGGCTACCCTGCTTTTTGTCTATAGTATTCACCCTTGAACCAGTTGGAATTAAAATCCAGTACAATAGACATAAACACACAAATTAAACTAGTCTTTTCCCACTCAAAGTTCATATACTTCTGAACACTATTGCTAAACCTTTATAATCCTTCTTCCTTAGGGATGCAGGAGAACAAATCCACCACCTTAATGGTTACAAACACTAACCCTTCCTTCCAAATTTCCGGTTTTAACTTTCCCAAAAAATCCCATGAGTCTTTCACTATATGATGCACTCTATCATATATTGGTTTTAACCATCCATCTATTACTTTCCCAAATGGGAATGCCTACCGGAAATAATGGGCCTATAAGGGGATCTTCAATACTTTTTATGGATCTTTGGGATCCCTACTATGGTGGCAAGTACTGGATGTTCCACTCTCAAAAAATTGTACAAATTCATATCTATCCTGTTGTCGAAAAGGAACTCCTCTAGATATAAATCAATCCTTCTATGTCCGATGTTTACTTCACTGATAGAAGATACCATATATTTACTATCATTATGTAGTATTTCAAATGTCAGCCTCATAACATATTTCGTTTAATAATTTGTTTTCCTCCCTACTTAAATTATATTTTTTCTTTCCTTTCATGCACTTCTCTTGTAGCTTATAGATTTCCTCTGTGACCAACCTCTCATATGTAACCAATGTAGGATGTACATTTTTTACCACAGAACAAATTAAAATTTTTATATGTTATATGATGTTTTTTTAAACCCAAATGTGATATACATAAGCACATGTGATTGTCTTATAGGCATACTTAGAAACTATATGGTTACAGGGTGTAACACAAAACTGTGCAGGTTGAATGAGCAGAATTAATGAATATTCATAATGTTATGTTTTATTCCTGAGAAGGTTAATTGATTGAACATTCCCATTGGATCTTGACTTTTTTAAAAATGTATTATATAGGGGGGAGCTACACACATTTTACTGTTCTGATGAAGTCTGCAGTTAGCAGATGAAAGTGCTTAACCTGTGTGTAAAATAATTTTAACCCTCAGGGATTTGTTTTTATTTGTTTTCTATTAAAAGTGATTTTTTGAAAGTAAGCATTTGCAGTGAGCTATGGTCCTTTTTAGCGTATATTTGGTATGTTTTTGGTTATATGTTTTTCATGAAGTAAATGACGTCTGAAACTCAAATCTTTGTCATTATCTAGTGACTTAAATCCTCAGTGATTTGCCAGAAAAACTCATATTTAATGAGGAACAGAACAAAAATATGAGGCAGAAATCTGGACATTCTACAAAAATCTAGACAGTTGTGAGGTATGCGTATGTCATTGTAAATTGTACATTTATATATATTATTCCACTGTAAACTGGTAAATTGTACATGTATATATAGTATGTCATTGTAAGTTGTACAGCTATATATATATATATATATATATATATATATATATATATATATATATATATCTTGTCATTGTAAACTGTACTTGTGTATATCGCATGTCACTGTAAATTGTACATGTTTATATAGTATGTCATAAAATTGCACTTGTGTATATATAGTATATCACTGTAAATTGTACATGTATATATAGTATGTCACTGAAACCTCTATATAATATGTCACTGTAAACTGTACATGTATATATAGTATGTCACTGAAACTTGTATATAGTGTCACTGTAAATTGTGCATGTATATATAGTATGTCAGTGAAACTTGTATATAGTATGTCTCTGTAAATTGTGCATGTATATATAGTATGTCATTGAAACTTGTATACAGTATGTCACTGTAAATTGTGCATGTATACATAGTATGGCCTTGTAAATTGTACATTATATATAGTATGCCACTGTAAATTGTACTTGTATATATAGTATACCACTGTAAATTATACAAATATATAAAGTATGCCTTTGTAGATTGTACATGTATATATAGTATGTCATTCTAAATTGTACATGTATTTCTACTATGTCACTATAAATTGTACATGTATGTAGGATGCCATTGCAAGATGTACACACACACACACACACACACACACACACACACACACACACACACACACACACACACACATATATATATATATATATATCTATATAGTATGCCATTGTAAACTGTACATTCATATATAGTATGCCCTTGTAAATTGTTCTTGTATATATAGTATGCCATTGTAAATTGTGCGCACACACACACACACACACACACACACACACACACACACACACACACACACACACACACATATTTATTTATTACATAGACTGTAGTTAGATGGAGCTTGAGCTTTGATCCCTTGGGCCACCACTGAAAATGAGCTTTGTCCAGGTGGACAATGACAATCCAGGTCAACAAAGAAAAATAAATTAATGAATAAATACATTTTCAAGTTTGTAGCATGACTGGCAGTTCTACACTTTTCAATTAAGTATTTGTGCATATTTTAAATAAAATAGATCTATGCTCTACACTAGAACTGGCACCAATAAACCTTGAACCAAAATGTAATCTATTTCTGATACCTTATTATACAGATTAGGTTCTTTTCTTTACTGCTTTAACCACTATTCAAGTGCTGTAAGAAAGACACTTAGGATTAGACATCTGGATGTATGTAAATCATGTATTAATATTGAAGTAACTGAAGAAGATGGAAAACCATGACACACTGCATGCAATTCAATGTTATGGATAATCAATATTTAAATAAATGCTACTGTAGATATATGCACACACATACATAAATATACTGATGTGGGGCAGCTGGTCAATAACCAGACATTTTTTGCGCATGCTCAGGGGATTACATCCAGAGTGGGCTAAATCAAATGCATCCCCACATATCCCTGATAATTATATGTACTAACTCAGAGATCCTCAGAGAAAGGGAATATTCCCCTACCCGTGATTGTTGATCTCACACACCTGTTGACCATCTGTGCATTCAACCAAATGGTGTCAAAGACACATATGTCAATGAAGCTGGTAGTTCAACAAGCTGCCCTAAACCCATATATATCTGTATCTATCTAATTATCTAACTTTTGCAATTTTTGTATATTTTCAGGTCACAACTGCTCAAATTAGGACTTTCTTGGGAAAAGGTAGATTGAAGTTTAGTTCCAGTTTTCAAAGGAATTTTATCACTATCTTATGAAGGCTATAGCACTGCATGCAACCAGACAGTGTCCATGTTGACTGACTCAGTGTATTTTTTAAAGTTTCCCATTGTCTTTGTGTCCATTTCTAATTAATCTGAAAGTCTTCTCTACTCCTATAAAATAAGTTGCAATTCGTTTTCTTACAACTTGTTTAAGAGTTATTCTGCATGACAGTTGTTTTGTTGGGAGTGATTTGTAGAATAGAAAGGTACTTTCTTTTTGTGGGGTCAGTATTGAAAGATTACAATCTTTAACACTTGACTAGATTTCATTTAAGTCCCTTGATTTATTTGAAGAGTTGCAACAACAAATTTCCCTTTTTAAAATAAGTAGATGATGTTTCTTGCTTTGTGAGAACTACTGACATTTATATTTTCGACCCATGAATCTTAAATAAAACCCTCAGTTATTTTCTTTAGGTATGGAAAGCTCTGCACCAGAATTTGTTGGTAGCTTTTCAGGAATAAATGTACAATGCACTGGAGAGTGAACCGACTTCTATAAGTTAGACATCTCTGTGACCTCACTTCTGTTTCACTGGCACTCTGTACACTGGATGGCGGCCTTTATTGTGTTGTATCACTCTTCACTTAAATCTACTCCTGATGTATCAGTTATCATTATAGCTCCATTGCTTTAAGTAAGCTTCTTTCAAGTAGCACTGCTTTTTCATCCTTATTTTTTCCCAAACTACAACAGTTTGCAAAAGTTGAGGCAGAACAGTGTAAACACATCTGGCAATTAACAGCCCCATATGAACAGGCCTGTCTGAGTATCACACTTGATGCTGGTACTGCCATCAGAACTATTCTGCCTTTTCCTCATCTTTGGCCAAATTATAAAATGGATGCCTTTATTTTTGGTAGTCATGGCAACACTACTTCATTAAATCTGAAGCCTGAGCATAGGTTCCTTTAATTTGGTTCATTTAATTAGTCAGCCAAACCCCAAAGTACTCAAAATAATGAAATCTGATTAATGTTGGAAACAATATTAAAAAAATTAGAAAAATAGCCTTCCACAAAGTGCATCGTTTAATAGGAAAAAAACATCCTGCTTACAGTTAATGCAAAAGTGTGTTACTGTTGTACTCTGGGCAAATCAACATTTTTCTTGCTCTAGACTCATGATGCCCAGACTGTGTTTGGTGTAAATTTTGGTTATTCTGATATGCAGAATATATATATATATATATATATATATATATATATATATATATATATATATATATATAGTTTGTGCACATTAGAAATATAGGTGTTTGGTTTAGCTACCTTAGTTTCTGTGCATTTTCAGCTGTGTTGCTAACTAGAATATTATTTTTTTACTAGAATATTATTTTTGTGTGACATGTAACATGCGTATATAAATATGCCTCTTTGAAATGGATTCTGTGTGGATTTTTTTGTTGTTTTTATTATTCTAATTGCAATTAAAAGTCAGACTGGCACAGGATGACTTTACAGTATATTACAAAAGACATTCTAAAAGCATAGTATGCATTTTTTTCACAATAGTACAATGACAAACTGAGTTCCAGGAAGAACTTCCAGATATTTTCTTTTATTGGAAAATACTTCTTTGTCTTTAATTTCTAGTTTAAACCATGTTTCTGTAATAAATGTTATATCTGGAGAATAGAATGGTAAGAATACACGGGGTTCTTGTAGTTTATTTCAAACACTGTTTATTTTTGATCCCAGTATAAACACTTAGGGCTACACACTGCCATCTACTGCTAAAATATATGTATGCAAGTCAAAATTATACTTGATTACTGACATTGCAGCTGAAAAGTTACTATATTCAAAGCTCTAAACTATCCAGATTTTTGCAGAATGTCCAGATTTTTGCTTCATATTTTTGGGCTGTTTCTCATTAAATTTGAGGTTTTCTGGCAAATCACTGAGGAATTAAGTCACTAAAACATGCATTTGAGTTTTACATCCTTTGGAAATGTAAGCTAATGCAAATTATATTATTCTAGCAACTATCTAAATTTATAAGAGCAATATTTAAAATCTGTCCCTATTTTGGGGTGTTTGTTTCCCCATTAGTTTAGGCTTTGTCCAGAATTTTTGTGCTAAGAGGTTGAGGTATGACTATATTCATTACCTAAACAGCAAATGTTTTGTTCCAGATAACTAACATAGAGAGACTTTTACAAGTAATATCAAAGCTGATACATATACTGCCACCAGTGAGTTAATAAGCACCATGCAATTTTAGTTGTTTGTTTTTAGAAAAAAGTTGACAAAGAGACAATTTATATGATACACTTTCATCAGTAAGCTACTGAGCAACATATTTTTTTTCTGCATAACCAGAAAGGCTAACAAAGAGAAAACATTTTCTAAGGTAAGCTGACAGCACACTACATTATTGTCTAAAACTGCATGTGTATTTTGCATGTGAAATAAAGATGGTTTATCATGTTTTTTTTTCTGCAGATATTTTACAGCTGACATGGGTTATGTACTACATGTAATGAGCATCAGATGTTTCTGCTTATGTTTCTCTTCCACAATGAGAAATCATAAGTGACGTTTTGCAAGATGCTGCATCTGGAGCTTTCACGTTTCAGGCTTAAAAATCTGAATATGTTCTTCAGCAAGCTGCATGTTTTGCAAAACCAGGCTTTTTGTCCTTCAAATATTTGAGAAAAGGAAACATTATAACATCTCATCTGTTTACAGATGGAAAGAAAATTTCTGTCATGTGATCTATTTCTTATTTTTTCTTAGTGAAAAATAAGAAAAATAAGCGATGTCGCAAACAGATGTCAGATCTGTAACAGTTTACAAGTTTACAGAAATATTTGAACAATGACTAATGTGTTTTCATTCAGTTTTATTTACAAGTAAATCCCTTTGAGCTAACAATTGTATTGATTTTACATGTATGGCATTCTACAAGCATGGAAGCATGTGTACTTGATACATGTTCAAGTGAAGTTTAAGATGATATCGACCCAATGCTATCATGAAGCAATTAAAACAGTGTTTGCCTATGGGTAATACTTTAGGAATGTAAAACTGTGAATATTCATTTTATTTTGTGTTTCACAGGAAAATGACAATACTAAAAGTGATTCTTCAGGCAATTATTTTATTTGAACTTATATTTTCACCGTACCATGAAGATAAACAAATGTTTAACATTATTTTAGCAAGTAATTGAATGACTTCTGCAAACATTTTAAGAGGTATTTAAAGGACATTGTACTTCTGTGCGAATACGTATTCATTAATTCTGAATTTGATAAAAAGTGATAAATATTTTATGGTATTTTATGCTGCAGTATTTTGTTATAGAATACATTACAACATATGATTTTTCTAAGTTATATTTTATAAAGGACCTCTGCCCTGACACAGAGACATACTCACAGTCATGAAATGAAAGGGTTTTCTTTATATAAAGTGATTACATGTTACACTGTGAGGGATAATTATTCTTTTTTCAAAAGGTAGTGTTTGAAGCTTACAAGTTATACAGGCAATGTACATTTCATACCACACTTCTTAACGCTAATGATTTGCAAAACGCTCAGTGTCTGCACTAGTACTTGCAGAAGGATAAGGGAGTGAGACAGAACATTTTGTCTTCCTGAAAGAAACAGCTGAACTTCATTATTTCACTTGCTTAATAACAAGAAAAAAGCATGTAACAAGAACTTTTTGGGCACATTTTAATATATGTAGAAACATTTCATTTATTTTAAATTTTAAATACATATAAATGTTTCACCTAAAATCCGAAAGACACAAGATAAATGTTTCACAAGGTAAGTTGAGGTTATGCCTGTGTTATAGCACATTGCATTCCTGCTTTGAGATTGGGTCAGCTTGTCCCTCGTCTTTCTCTTTATATTCTTTTTATCTTTCAATCTCTCTCTCTATATATATATATATATCTCTCTCTCTCTCTCTCTATATATATATATATAGATATAGATATATATGTTTGTGTGCGTGTGTGTGTAACATCTATGTTCTCACTGATGTCCTTCAATTGTCTGTCATAGCTCAGTTTGTGAGAACTAATTCATGGAAAAATATCCAGAAATTAGACACAGAAACTTTTCAGCTGACAAGGAAGCAAAGTACCCATCTACAACACTGATGATCAAACTGAAGGAAAGAACACTGCTTATCAGAAAGCTGGTGGGAAGGAAAAGGGTAAGCATCTGAGAAACAGTTCTGCTTCTTGGAAAAATGAGTAATGATAAGCAACAGATTTAGTCTCTTAGTGGTGACTTTGGTGAAAAGAAATGTTCACTGTTGTGAAAGGTCTTGCTGTGTTAAATGCAGTGTGTTGCATGTTTGCATTGTGTGCATGATGGACTATAGATTCTGTCTACTCCCATTCTGAGGGAGGAATGGTAAGGAAGGGGGTTACAGAAATGATGAGAATGGGGTAGAATGATGAGGCTCTGCCTTTCCTCTATGAACGTCTGTTGATGACTACCAAAATGCTGAGAATGTAAAACATTTGTAAGATACCTGTATCACGGAGCTCCAAAACCATAAAGTAATTTCTTTTCTTTGCTTTTTTTACATATTTTTGACTCCTTGCAGTTGACCATCAACTACTCTCAGGATCTCTCATTATCTACTGGTTCTGTGGTTCTGCTGAACCCAACTCAGCCTCCTGCAGACTAACTTTGATCATGTTCAGGGTTGTATCATAGTGCTTCTGAGGTGTGTTCCTTCTTATATTCTCACCCCTCCCAGCCTGCCTAGTAATACCTCCTAGATGACTCATGCAGTTGGTGCCAGCACTGTTCCAATCCTCACTTCCAATGGGAGATACCACTGACAGACCTGTTTCCCCTCAGCCATATAAGTACTGTTGCTTCATTATTTTCCACCTGGGAAATTGATCATATAAGTTTGTTCTGGGTAAGCTCAGATCTCCTCGTAGGATGGGCAAGTCCATATTTCCTCTCTGTACTACCAACTGTCCAAGCCACTAATCAAAGCCAAGCATCTGAGCCATAACCAGGGCTTTATCTCTCCATGTCACTAGTGTAGGCTTGTAATATAATTTAACTGTAAACTTCTTTCAGTACTAATGGACCTTACACTTTTTACCCACTGCTGTTTGACCATGGAAGTGGTTCTGGAAAAAGCAGAGGGACAGTCCCCTTCAAAGATGAAACCATATGCTGAAATTCACTGAAAGTGTTTTCTCTACAACTAAGTTTTGTGGTATTATCAGTCACTGAAATTTCTGTGGTTGAATCAGCATGAATCCCCCAAAAATCCTGAAAAATTTAACAACTATTTTATTACTTTTTAATATATATTTAATTATAGCACTGCGCTGATTGAGATGATGCATAAGCTACATGTCCTCAAGTTGCACCTTACAGACTCGACCGATTTGCACTGTGCTGATTGAGCTGACACATAAGCCATGTGTGTGCTGATCAATGATGCATAAGCCATGTGTGTGCTGATTGAGCTGATGCATAACAATGAGTGTGATGACTGAGATGATGCATAGACCATGTGTGTGCTGATTGAACTGATGCATAACCATGTGTGTGCTGATTGAGCTGATGCATAACCATGTGTGTGCTGATTGAGATGATGCATAAGCCATGTGTGTGCTGACTGAGATGATGCATAAGCCATGAGTGTGCTGAGTGAACTGATGCATAAGCCATGTGTGTGCTGATTGAGCTGATGCATAACCATGTGTGTGCTGATTGAGCTGATGCATAACCATGTGTGTGCTGATTGAGATGATGCATAAGCCATGTGTGTGCTGACTGAGATGATGCATAAGCCATGAGTGTGCTGAGTGAACTGATGCATAAGCCATGTGTGTGCTGACTGAGATGATGCCTAAGCCATGAGTGTACTGATTGAGCTGATGCATAAGCCATGTGTGTGCTGACTGAGATGATGCCTAAGCCATGAGTGTACTGATTGAGCTGATGCATAACCATGTGTGTGCTAATTGAGCTGATGCATAAGTCATGTGTGGTTGACTGAGATGATGCATAAGCCATGAGTGTGCTGATTGAGCTGATGCATAAGCCATGTGTGTGCTGATTGAGCTGATGCATAAGCCATGTGTGTGTGCTGATTCAGATAATGCATAAGCCACGTGCCCTCAAGCTACACCTTAGAGAGACAAACTATTTTGCTTCCCAGCTGCATCCATTTAATAGCATATCTTGTTTTGTCTCTTTGCCTGCACTGACACCATATCTCTCAACCTCTTAGAGAAAGAAATCTGGACAAAACCATAAATAAAGGGGGTGTCAAAAGCCTATAAATAGGGACAATGTTTAAATATTGCTCTTACAAACATAGAAAGTTGATAGAAAAATAGGGTTTGCATTAGTGTGAATTTTTCAATGGGTATGAAGTCTGAAACTCAAATGTATGCAATTATTTTCTGGCTTCATTCCTCAATGATTTGCAAATAATTTGCCAAAAAACAAAATTTTATGAAGACTAGACCAAAAATATAAGGCAAAAATTGGGATATTCTATGAAAGTCTGGACAGCTGAGAGGCATGATTGACACACTAAGCAGCTGAAGTGGCTTTCTTTGCTTATATCAGAACTTTGGGATTTCACAAGCACATCCTCTTTCTGAATAAAATGACAATTTCTGATATTTTTGTTTATTCAGCTGATCTTAACATGACTGCATGGTTCTCTGTCATACACTGTACCAAACTGCTGAGTAGTCCTATAGGATAAGTATGCTGCTTTTATGTCTTCCCTTGTTGCGTACTTAAATGAAAATACTGCTGATGGAATTTCATGTAATTTTCAGATTTTTCATTATTTAAGTTGACCAGCTTACACTGTCAGAACCAATTTATTTAAGACTTATGCAATATTCTCTACAGAAAAAAAAGAAAATATAAACATTGCCAGAAAATATATATTTGTTCAGATGTAGTACTTCCTCCAAAAATTTTCAGTAAAATGTTTAGGAGTACACAAGGCTGTCAGAATGAAACTTGCATGGCATTAAAAGATGCAGGTGCATCCAATGGCAATGTTCTCCATAACAGTTTTGTACTTCTGACTGTGGCACTTTTTCTTCTGGTGTCTACTGACAGACCTGGAAGTGTTACAGAGGAGCCTCTTCACTGGGATTTTGGTGTAGATGGGTACGCTAGACATCGTACGATCCTCCTGCATGGTGAATGGATTAATGCACCCTGTGCATAGGCAGTGGGCTTCTGGTATATCACTCGGGACTCTTTTGTCATCATGATTTATACTAGGATAAAAAATAAAAAAGTACATTGCAAGATTTAGATTTCAATATGTTCACTCATTTCTTTTGCAATAAAGCACATTCATATTACTGAAAGAACTTCTGAAGGAAATGTAGAAATATTAACTAATTACTTTCAAATAATAGTAGATTATTTTCAGCAGTGTTTTCATCTGAAAGACTGCACAAGCAGAAAATGTTTTCATGTATTTAACTATATGTCTGATGTACATTTAGGGGTTGGTTGCCCTCTGTAAGTGATTCTACTGACATGATAAGTGTGTGCCAATCTATACGAATAAGATGAAATGCAGAGTGTTTCTGCAAAATATTAATAAAAAATTGTGCTTTCGTTTCTTTTTTAGCTCCTTCACCTAGTATAGGAACATATCCTACACGTAAGCTACTGAGTACCTGAGAGGAATAACAAGATATACTACTGCCATATCCATCTTCAAGCATGCATCACCTCATGGCCTTGCAAGCCGAGGCATGGGAACACCTCCAAGGTTAGGATACCAGAACAAGTAGAGAGGGGATCTTAGCTGCCTGATATTGGTGCACATATTGCTGCCTTACAGATCAGTTACATTATAGAAATAATTGCATGACACTTGGAGAAGGTGTTGACCCTGTTCTATTGCTCCATTTCCTCACTGCCTATATGTGAATGCTTCAATCTATGGCATATATACTGTATATTGTCTATGACTAGTCATATTGAAAATATTTTTCAGAGGTGGTGTGTGCTCTCTTTTGCAATGAATCTCAGTATATATACTCATCTCAGATAATTTCCTTTAGGAATAATTATATGATTTTATGGAGAGATCTAAAGAGCTTCTTAAAATTATATCCTGACCTATTTCTACCATTTGAAGGCTTTAGGCTGGATTTAATAAACTGCAATTTCTACAGTGACCAGAGAATACAGAGTTCATTACCATTTCTCCATTTCCATTTTTGGTGACCATAGACATGAGTTCTCTCTGAATCCATTTCCCTTTCATTAAGCTTTTTCTTTCCACAAAACTTGACCTGCACAGTTGATTCGGCCATAGTCTGTCAAAATGAAGTTGATGGCCAGACTCCACCATAAACTAGACAGTTATGCTAAATAACCCCACTATGTACTGTTCTACCTGTTTATCTTCCTGGCTACTTCTCATTTGATGTGTGTGTGTGTGTGTGTGTGTGTGTGTGTGTGTGTGTGTGTGTGTGTGTGTGTGTGTGTGTGTGTGTGTGTGTGTGTATGCCTATATGTCTGTGCATCTATTCATGTGTGCACGTGCATGCATGTATGTCTGCATGTGCTCATGTGTGCAAGTACATGGGCATATGTTTATGCATTTCTGCATGTGTATATATAAGGATGTGTTTGTGCACATGTGTTTAGGTATGTACACATGGGGTGAGTAGCTTTGTATTGATGTCAGAGCTGGGGCTAACACAGGAGCCTACATTTAACATCTTTCTCTGCATTTGTAATAGCTAAAGGGATGTTAATCCAAATCAAGTCCCTTTCTGTCCATGTTATTTCTGATAATAGTTACAGACTAAAGCTCTTGCCTCTATCAGAGGCCAGTGTTACTATGGATGCACTTTAGACTTCCCTCACCAAATCAAAATGACATTCCTTTTGTTAATCTGGTTGGGATTCAAAAAAAGTTGAGCTCCCTGGCTTCCACTTATCCCTCAATTCCAGATATCAAAGAGGGCTCCTGCTGTAGCCCTTGTTTATAACTAATTTATTTTCTATGCAACACTAAGCCACAAGGCAAAATAATCCAGCACTGCCATGCTCAGTACACCATTACCCCAGAAGTCTGAAAATACACTGACATCAGGTTGACACAGCTGCTAGAAGACAAGTTTGGTATATTGCAAGTGAATTATTTTGTATTTATAGTAAAAATGCTGATATTTACAAAATGGAAATTGTTGTAACTACAGCAGTAGACCAAATGTACTGTTAATTGTTTGTACAAAACATATATGATCTGTAAATCTTAGTGATCAGTGCTGAGATGCAGAGCAACACATACAGTTTTTTTTTTATCTGAATTGCTTTGTGGTTAGGTGCAAGTGAATGTGGCTAATATCAATGCAAAGAATTGCTGGATGCTAAGCATAAATAACTTGCAAGTCATGATAGGTTGTTTACCATTAGTATTTTTTGAGCTTGGCCTGAAGGGATAAGCACAAAAAGTCTTTTATCTAGTCCCCCCTTTCCTTCTAACCACACTGCAGATGATCGAAACCCATTCTGGAATCAACATCAGTGATACAATGAGTAGAAATCTAGCCACGATATCATATCTCTCAACTGCACAAGGAAGCTGCACAAAGCCAAAAATAATGGGGGGGGGGGGGGGGGGGGCAAAAGGCCCAAAAATAGGTATATATTTTAAATATTGTTCTTAAAAACTTAGAAAGTTGCTAGAATAAAAGGTATTGTGTTAACATGTATTTTCTGAAGGCTATGAAATCTGAAACTCAAATGTCTGCCATTATTTGGTGGTCTCATTCCTCAATGATTTGTAAGAAAACTACAAAAGTTATGAGAAGCAGACAAAAAACAAATATGAGGCAAAAATCTGGATATTCTGAGAAAATGTGGACAGTTGAGATGTATGTACTATATACTATCTTCTTTTTGAACATTTCTTCGAAGCTTTTATTCTGAACAGCTGAGAGTCATTACTAAATCTGTATAAATGTTTTTATGTTCATAGTTTTATAGGTGTACAGTATGTATACTAAACTAACAAATACACTGGGCCTTTTTATGCCTAGCCATGTATCCCAAATGAATCTGACATGTTTAGGAACCTTAAGATAATTTTAAGGGGTATATGTAGGCTAGGGCTTGGGTGGTCAAGTATTTACAGGCTGCCTTTGTCTATTAGGAACATAGGTGCCAGCCCAGGGGTGAATATCCAATTCCCCATCCACTGGTCCAAGTTAAGCTTGAAGTGGTCGAGGAAAGAACTCTGCTTCCCATGGATGTGAATCCTGTCTCAGAGATGGAGTAGTATCTGAGACACATACCTATACTTCCAACATGTTCTATTTATGTTGCAGGCAAGGTTTACCGTTTATGTCCCTAGATTGGGTAATTCTGATTCTGTTAGTTTTATGGATATGCAGAAGGCCCTTCAGAGGAGGATTCAACAATGCCTTGTATGCCAGACATAGACTTCCCCCCAACAGTCTACAGAAGACTGAGTACAGAGATAGGACTTTGGGGTGATCTGCATAGGACATGTTGTTTACACCCTGTATCCTTTTTGTGAGGAACCTCTCTGGGCATTCCAGTTTTTGCAAGTGTCTAGTCAGGTAAATACCAAAGAGGACATTGCACTGAATGATTAGTCTGATGAGGGCCAAATACAGTGGAACAATGACTTGCATGAACCTAGATGCCTCAAACCCTTGCTTATAAGTTGCACAACATAGGATGATGTCTTTACTACAGTAGACACATCATGGTCGAAGGGCAGGTTGCTGTCTACATGCACCTCCAGATCCTTAACTAATGGGCCTACTCTTATGGGTGTGTTGTCAATGAGGTAATTTCCAGGGGTAGTTGACTTCTGAAAGGATAATGTTATCCATTTCTGTAAATATGTTTTAGACTGTGGATCTGGCTACAGTTATTTGTCTGAGTCAGTTCTTCATGGAGGATATTAGTGTCTTGGGGAATTCTATAACTTCATCTAGTTTGAAATCATCTGCAAATTTGGCTAGCCACAGGCCTTTTATGTTGGCTTTAACTTCACAGAAGTAGATGCCAAAAATGAGTGAACACATCACAGAGTCCTGAGTGATTTTGCTAGTGACCTGTCTCTTTGTGGAAGTGTACTCTCCTATCCTAATTCCATGGGTCCTATCTGAGAGTCTCCCGGCTATCCAGTGGGTGACATAGGGGGTTATACCTAATCCTGTGAGTTTGTCTACAATGCCCAAGTGAGGTATTATATCAGATGTCTTGGCTAGGTCAAAGTAAACAGTATGCACTGTTTTTCCTTTTCCATTCTCAAAGAAATCCACTAAGTTGACTAGGCATGATGTGTCCTTAATGGAACTAAGCTGGGTTGCATCCATTGTCTGAAGATTTCCTATGTCATCGTTAATTATTTAAATGATAATTCTTTATATTGATTTGCATATGAGACTAGCCAGATGTTTCTATAGTTACTGGGTTCCCTAGATGGCCCGCTCTTGTATAGACGGTTGACTGTTGAAGTTCTTTGTTCACATGGCACAAAGCCTTTCTGGAGGCTCTGATTAAATAGTGATTCTAGCAGTCATGATATGTCATGTTTCATGATATTTACATGGCATTCTGGGATATTATCAGGATCCATAGATGCAGTTTTCTTGGCCTTGGAGAGCACATTGATGACCTCTCTCAACTGATAATTGGGGAATTAAGTTCAATGGTACTTCTATATGGGTGGGTGGGAGAGAGAGAGATAGAGAGAGAGAGGAGTAAAACTGGAGCTGAACTGGTGGGCAGTTGATTTGCTATATCCTCTCTATCAGTATATGTGTCTTTATTTACAACTAGTTCTACACATTGTTGTGTATTGACTTAGAGGTTATGGACATAGTTTAAGAAAGCTTTATGGTTGTCCTTGGCCTGGGAGGCCATTTTTACCTCAAATTTGGCTTGGTAGACATGATTTGCCCACTGAGTTGCTTGTTTAGATTGATGATAGAGTTTTTATTCTTTTAGGTACTGCACTTCCTCATTTTGCCATGACTTTATTCCTTTTGTTATACAGCCTATTGATGTTTGGATTCCACCAGCGTGGCCTGCTTTTTGAGCTTGTTCTATGCTTATTTTTGGTAGGCACAGCTGTTTTAATATATCTATTAACATGACTCTACAGGATCTCTGTGAACAATTTCACATAGTCAGCAGTATTGTCAGGATTTGGGGGGGGGGCTTGAAATTTTGCCAGATTATGTCTTAATAGTAGGAAGTTCACAATATAATAGTTCCTTAATGTTCCTGGGTCAGCAGGAGTCCTGGGTTTTACTTATATTTCAAAGGAGATAGACTTATGCTCCAAATTTACCAGGGAGGACATTACACTGTGGGGGGGGGCAGTATTTTCCCATGTTAGTGAGGAACATATTCAGGATATTCACACTCCTATTGGGTGTAGGGAGTAGGTGGCCCAGGGTGTTTGTGTTGACAAAGTCCAGTAATCTCTGGGCCTGCAAATTTGGGGTCATGTATGATTCTCAATTTATAGTGGGGTAGTTAAAGACACCCACGAATATGGTATTGGGTTAAATGGTGAGTGTATCCAGTAAGTTTACATATGTGTTATGGGTTTCCTGAGGCATAGAGGGAAACCTATACCTTGCAATTATATGATATGGGCTTTACCTATAGTAATGTGGATGTGGAGAAGATTCAGCATGTCATCCTGATTGACCAAACTTGAGGTATGATTTGGATGTAAATCGAGACACCTCCACCTTTAGTCTCAGCCTGTGCAGTATTTGGTCTAAATGTGTATTAGGCATTATATCCCTGTACTGCTGAGGTGTTCTCCATGGCTTATAACTATGTCTCAGTAACTGCATAAATATCTGCATTCTCCAGAGTGAGGAAGGTTTTGAGGGAGTGAAGCTTCTTGTTTAGACTCTTGGTCATTGACAGCAACACTTTTAGATTTTCTAG
Organism: Protopterus annectens; assembly: GCF_019279795.1. Taxonomy (NCBI): domain Eukaryota; kingdom Metazoa; phylum Chordata; order Ceratodontiformes; family Protopteridae; genus Protopterus; species Protopterus annectens. The sequence continues at coordinate 1,345,251,152 of NC_056733.1, read as the reverse complement.
GGTTTGGTTTTGCTATGTCAGAAGTTTTTTTTTTCAGCCTGGCATTGTTTAAAAATGCACAATGAGGGAAGACAATGTTTTAAACAACAGTTTTGAAAATGCCTAGAAGGGAAGGGTGCAGACCATCTCTGGCAAAGCAGCATGGTCTGTTGACTATATTCCCCCATGCTGACAGATATTGTACTCTCCTTGTATTGACACCAAAGGCTACGCCAGTTATTAAACCCAGTCATCTTCTGTTCATATTGTGGAATCTTCTTTGGAGAAGGTAGAAAATTGCTCAATTCGAGGCTCATACTGGCCTGGGACATATAATCTGATAGCTCCATCATTTCTCTGTTCATATAGTCCAGAGAGGTACATCTCAGATCATTTACACCCACATAGACTATGACTGAGTCATACTGGTACTTGTAGTCCAATGGCCCAAGTGAATGCATGATATTGTAGATTTTGGCCCCTGATATGCAACTGACTGTGCTTTTCTCCTTACTCAACCTTGTGACAGGGACAAATATTTGTCTAACAATGGAGTCTTTTATGACCAAAATATTGGGTTGTGTGGTGGCTTGCCTTATGGGCTTAGAAAATGTGACTCCATGAAATGTGGCAGTATGTTCTGTGGTGTTTGTTGTTTTGGTGTTGTGTTTTTGGGCTGCTAAGGATATTTACCAGCAATTAGTAGAAAGAATGATCCAGGCTCCTCAAGGTTCACACTCTTTATTACAAAACTGAGAATTAAGTGCTTTTGTCTCCTAGAACAGAAACTTCATCAGTATAATAAACAACCATCTGAAAGCACTTTATATGCCATTTAAAACATGATAGGCAACTCTCTTAACCAATCCACACAGTAGATGTCACTAAATTGCAACACAAATATGCAAATCCACTCTCTCTTTTTTTTTAAAGCATACACTATGCCAATATAAAAAAAATACAAACTTTGGTACTGTTATATGTGAATATTCATGTATAAAAATGTTATGTTAAGCAAAAAATATTAACAGTTTAAAATTGATTTGCTCTTTCATGTAGCATAAGAGCATTTTTTGTTTATTATTCTGATGAAGTTTCTGTTCTAGGAGACAAAAGTGCTTAATTGCTGGTGATTTTTGGTGTTGTATTTTGTATTTAGTCTTTGTTACACCTCAGAATGATTCCTGACTACAGCATGGACGCTCTTGACCATTTTGAACCATCTGGAGTGGTAAATGAAAATGCTGAACTGAATTTGTTAAAACAGGAAGTCTCCTTGTTAAAAGGAGAAGTAACAAGACTTATTGAGCTTTTTTCGCGAAAAGAAGAGGTTTCTAGATCCAGTTTTAACCAAATTATTCAGCATACTTCTGTTTCTACACACCACAATGAAAGACAGGTTGGTTGCCATGGTGCAGAGGTCCCTATTGGTTCATGTGATCATGTGATGGACATCACCAGGCAAGAACAGAAAGAGACTCTAATGCCCTTGTACATGAACGGCGATGAGTTCCAGAAGGATTTACAGCTTTCAGGAAGGCAGAGGATATAGCAACGGCTCAAATAACCGACGTTTTAAACAAAAAAAGAAATGAAGCCATTTTTCTTGAAGGTACTGTACATTTAATTAAAAATAGAAACAATGAATGACCTTGTACCAGCACACAAGCTGGTTATATTCATACAACAAATGGCTTTGATTTTGAAAATGCAAATGTCTGTTTGGAAGGACTGTTAACAAAAAAAATCTGTTTTTCAAAAGAGGTTGTGAATGATGTAATACAGCCTAACATTATTAACAATAGTAAAAATGGAGAACAAGAAGCCTTCAATTCTTTGAAGGACTTAATATAACATTTTGACTAAAAGGCTGTTTAAACTAAAATCTTTGCAAGTAGACATTGCTTATTTAAATGAATGTTTAGTTTTAAAGATTGTACCACAAGGTTTAAGGCTGTTTAAATTTCCCTTTGGCATTAATTATAATGAAGAAATTTTGCATGATTTTAGTAACTTTTTTGATGAAACTGGGTTGGGATTGATAAAAAGATGTATTTTATTATGAAAGACAAAGTGAACATGTAGCACAGGAGACTGAGAGGCTTGAGACAAAAATCAAACAGGATGTATTGTTTTTTCAACATAAGGATTTGTATTTCAAGATATTAGATAAAGTGGAGAGAAGAATAATCTTTTTCATAAGAAGAAAATAAAATTAGAAAGAGATATTAAACAGTATGAAAGTAAAAGGTTTATCCAGTAGCAAATATATTGAATTCTAGTTCTAGGAATCCTTACATACCTAGTTATAGTGAAGTGTTGAGGGGTTCGAATGAAAATGATGAAAGTATAGAAAGTTATCGCGCAGCAGCTCAGGATTTTCAGACAGTTCGTCGCTCGGAGAGACTGGCTCACAAGTATACAGATCAGGGGTAGTACAGTATACAATATAATTCACAACCCCAGAGGAAGAATGTATACAGGAATATGGACAATTACAGGAATTAAATATAAATGGGAATGGTATAATGCATAAAGAGAATAGTTTCACTATATACAACTATACTGACAGAATTATTACTCCTCAGTAGTTCAGCTTATTGTCTAAAGGTACTAAATTTGTCCCTGAAGGGAAAGTAAATTTAGTGGACAATATTACTGAATTAAAAATGTATGTTAGGAAGTTGAACTTTGATATATACCTCTCAGAGCAAAATTTAAGGATCTTAGAAGGTAATAGAGGCAATTTAGCAAAACCTAGAAAATAACAGTACATTTAATCCACCTCTACATCCTTTGTTGGATACATTTGAAAAATAGTTATGGAAGATATATATATATAAAATCCATGAGAAAGCTAGAAAATTAATTGGAACCTTACTAAAAAGGAGTATGAATTATTGGTGGAATTTAGGAAGGATGAAACTTTACGAATCTTGACCTCCGATAATGGAGGGGGAATGGTATTATTTAAAGCAATGGATTACATAAATAAGATGCAGAATCCATTGTTTGATGAAAAAACCTTTACAGTAGTTTCTAGAAATCAGATTAACATATCTTAATCATGAATATATTTATATCTGGAAGAATATTTATTAAATGTACGTGGATAAATGTAGAACTATATAACTTTATACATAGAAAGGATCCTACCATTCCCATTTTATTTTTGGTATTCCCAAAATTCACAAAAATGTAGAGAAACCACCATTTAGGCCCATTGTGGTGGCAAGGGGTTCAAAGATACACCCCAAGTAGTATTAGTGGACTCCTGGTTACAACATGTAGTTAAAAATGTACCCCACTTGGTCCGAGATTCATGGGAATATTTAGGTCTTTTTGAGAATGAAATCTGGGAAAAGGACTTGGTTTTCCTTACAACAGATATAAAATATCTTTTCAGTGTGATTCCCAAGGTTGAAGGACTAGATTTCTTTGAGGAAGCCTTGTTTCAATATTCAGATTTTTTTATCAGGAACAGATAACACTCATTTGTGAGCTCATGAGTTTGATTTTGGAAAATAACTTTATTTTTTCGAAGGATAATATTTTCAGCAAACCAAAGCTGTAGCAATGGGGCAGCATGTGCCCCTGTGTATGCAAACATAGTACTTTTGGGTTGGGAGACCACATTTGTGTTCAATTGCCCCTTGTGGAATAGAATAAAGATGCATTCAAGATTTTTGGATGATATATTTGTTTTTTGGAAAGGTACATGTGAGGAAATTGATGAATTTGTTCAATATCTAGGAACTACAACAGAATTTTTAAAATGTACCCACCGATATGACACAAGTGGTATTAATTATTTAGACACATATATATATATATATATCCCATTATAATGATGGGTTTAAGTCTAAAGTATATAGAAAAGACACATTTTGCAACTCTTATCGACATTTCAGAAGTAGCCACCCTATATTACAAAAAAAGAGCATAGTAAGAGGGCAGGCTATTAGAGTTGCAAGGATGACATCACATAGAGAAGATGTATGGGAAGAGTTGGAAAAAATTATGAGATGTTTCAGGAGAGAGGATATCCCGAAAATTGGTTGTTGTAAATAACAAGAGAAGTATATGAGAAATGGGGTACTATATTTAGACCACTCCTGGGTGTGGATTTAGGAAAAAGCATTAGTACACCACTTGTCACTAAAGAACAGTATAAAAAGGCATGCATACTTGAATACAATCATTTGGCTAGCAGTATTAGAAAAGCCATTCAAAAGAACTGGAACATTTTTCGGATGAACAATGACATGTTGGACAAGGTGGGGGAAAGACCAAGATTTGTTCATAAGACAGGAGCCAATTTTAAAAGACTGTTGGAGCATAAAATACACTTAAGAACAATTACTGATTGTGGATCAAGGCCATGTGGTGCTTATATATAAATCAGGAAGTTTGTATAACACTGAGTAACAGACTGAAAAGTGAAATAAAATTTCAGAAGGGAAATTGTGCCACTAGTGGAGTGGTATACCTGGCTACCTGTTTGATATGTACTACTTTTTATATAGGTAAGACAGAGCGTCCCCTCAAGAACAGAATATATGAACATAGAAATTATATAAAAAATAAGAAACAAAATAATGCATTATTTAAGCATTCTCAAAATTGTTTAAATTTAAAAGAAATTGTGTTTGGTATTGTGGAGCAAGTAAAACCTGAACCCCGGGGTGGTGATTGGAGAAATTTGTTAAAGAAAAAAGAAACATAGTGGCAGATCAGGCTGGCAGCTATGTTCCCTCCGGGGATAAATGATGGTATATCTATTGTTCTTATGCTACATGAAAGAGCAAATAAATTTTAAACTGTTAATATTTTTTGTTTAACATAACATTTTAATACATTAATAAGTTTGTATGTTTTTTGATATTGGCATACTGTGTGCTTTTAAAAAGAGAGGGTGGATTTGCATATTTGTGTGACATCTACTGTATGGATTGGTTAAGAGAGTTACCTATCATGTTTTAAATAGTATATAAAGTGCTTTCACATGGATGTTTATTATTTGATGAAGTCTCTGTTCTAGGAGACAAAAGTGCTTAATTCTCAGTTTTGTAATAAAGAATGTGAACCTTGAGGAGCCTGGATAATTCTTTCTACTAATTGCTGGTGATTTTTGGTGCTAAGGATATTTGTTGTATGTGCAATGCCTGGGAAGTCCTTGGAGTTTAGGAAGACTACTTAAAGAGCCTCATCATATGTGGGTCTGATTTATACTGTGTATGGTGGGTGCAGTGTGTGCATTACTGAGAACCTGAATGGTATTATGAGTTCTTGTATGTGAGAGTTTTGTCTCCAGTAATATTGCATAATTATATCTCTCACATAGCTTATCAGTTTGTTTAAGAATTAGTTGTCAGTAAACATTAAACAATTGGGACATTGTCTTAGAATGCCCATATCCACCAAGCTAGCTGCAGAACTAGCAAGATAGTTCATCTCCATGATTACGGGCCCTTTTTATTTCACAGAAGTTTGCCAAAGGAGTATGGAGTAACAGGACTATTTAATGCAAAACTTGTGGGGTAATGCTTGTCATTGCACAAGATTGTTTCTCTTTGTGCATCTGTAGACTGGGGAAGTTTCAATGGTAATTTTATACAGAAAATGCCAATTCTGTGTATCTGTGTCTGAACAGTTCACTGCTAAAACCTGGTGTGCGACGAGCAGCATCATGCAAATGTGTTGACTTTATATGGGCACGGAAAACTGACTGAACACAGAAAGTAGCCTTGTGGCCAATCAAAAGGTCACACTTGAACTTATTTCTCTGTGATTCCCAGCTCAGAGCAGACTAGGTTACCCACTACTGCCACTAAAGAGCAGTTATGAGCCTCCTTTAGGCAAATCATAAAAATAAAGCCCAAAGGTCAAGGAAACAGTCTAATAAAAATTGCTTATAGTGCAGGAGCCAGCAGCGAGGTCAGCAAAATGCAGAGCCACTTTCCAGTGATAAAGTCTAACAAAATGGAACACATAATATGAGAATATAGAAGCAGCACAGTCAAACTAAGTTGTACAAGTGTAAAAATGATCTGAAGTACTTATCTTATGCTTGGATTGCACTGGGCTACTAAAGGAAAACATTGCAGGGAAGGGAAACACCAGAAACCAAATTTAAGATTTGATAAAATGCTGGTGCATTATATCCAACAATGTTGCTATATTTTGACCAAGACCTGTCTTTGCTAGCTTATGATGCTTCTTCATGTGGCATAGAAGATGCGATCTAATCTTATGCTTCAGCTGAGACAAGACTTCTTGATTAAGCTTCTTTAAGTACATTGCACCAAGACAAGAGAAGATATTCACGGGCTGAGCAAGAAGCCTGAGCTTTGCTTTTTAAAGTAAGCCTATCAGTACCTATGGGTAAAAGGTTTAAGCTAGCAGCTAACCATAAACCATTGTTGGCATTCTTTGGTGACTATAAGTCTTCCTATCTGGCAACAAGATATATCTTGAGATGGATAATTAGTTTATCAAGCAACAATCATCAGAGTGAATATAGAATTTTTAAAAGACAAGACAGAATTTCTTGAAAAAAATACTGATAAAATAACTGAAGGTGTAACATAATATACAAATGCTTTCTTAGAGGACTTTTTAAACTTTAATGAAAGCCAAAATGGCAGCCAGAATGACGAGAAATGACAAGAGGAAATGTTGGCCTCATAGAATTCATGAAATCTTAGAAGTATATAACTGGAGCGTGTCATGAACAGAAAAAAAAAGCTGTGCCCTTTGTGTAACAAATAATATGTAAACCAAGAAAAAACAGTACTGGAAATTTGAATGTTGAACACCTTATCATTGTAAACATGATTACCCTGAAACATACCTCTCAACCTCTTAGTGCAAGACATCTGGACAAAACCTGACAAAACAGGGGACAAAGGCCCAAAAATAGGGACAGGTTTTTAATACTGCTCTTATAAACTTAGAATGTTGCTAGAGTGACATGGTTTGTGTTAACGTTTTCTGAAGGATTTGAAGTCTGAAACTTAAATGCCATCATTATTTAGTGACTTCAATCCTCAGATCATCCTAGTGATTTAACAAATAAATACAAATTTTATGAGGAACAGACCAAAAATATGAGGCATAAATCTGGACATTCTGTGAAAATCTGGACATTTGAGAGGTATGCCCTGGAATGAAAGTTTTTGTGGTGGCCAAAGTCAGATGAAAGATTAAGTGAATGTGCAGAGAATATGTGCAACTCATAATCTGTCTAGACAAGTCCTTTTGCAGCAGGACGGTCTTCAGAGGAGGTATTCTGGAAAGACATATCAAATGCAACTACAGCCCTTTCTAACTAAATCTGTGTTCTGTTGTGGGACAGAAAGAGTAGCTACATGAATTTCATCAGGTTAAATATGCAAAGGTAAGGTCAATCCAATAATCTGATTAAGTGTACCTTTGAGGTGTAACTTGGAGTGGTCTCACATATATTCCAGGTATGATTACTGGACACACAGATCCAGTCTTAGTTTGCATTGTGGGAGCAGACACAGGAATTGTTTACAGAAGGTATAGTGATCAGTTGAACACAAGTATTAGAGAGCATTTACCATTCTGAGAGGAAGTCCAAGGCAAAAAGAAGGGACTATGATGTTGAACCATTCTAAAGTGGTGAAAGTGAATTTCACATTTTACAAGACCCCATGATGCCAAGTAGGAGGTCTGAAGTTACAGAGATGTTTAGCACATTGTGAGAGTTCAGCCATTAATAGGGAGTAAGAAAACACCCCTGAATGACTTTTTGATGTTAGGTTTTCAGGTATAGAATTATGGTTATGGACATTTAACTATCACAAATCAGTGAACCTAAACTAATCGCCATATTACTCTAAGAAAATGTATTTTTAATAGAGATGGGTAATGTGGTATGCTGAGACTGCAAACAGAATGCTGTCAGCATTGTGCTTTCATAAAAGCAAGACAGGCTGTTGGCAATGTTTAGATACTAAAGTGCAATTAAACATTGTAGTGGGTCTGTGTATTTGCTTTTCTTTCAAAGGAATATGATTGTTAGATCTCTTTCAGAAAACCCCAATGTGTGACTGCCTTTCTAATTCTCGTAGGTCTCATTTGTAAAAGAGGTACCTCTGAGAAATAGAGTGAGACTGCAGTAAATAGGCAACTGATCAGACAAGAATGACAAAAAAAAAAAATAAATAAAGGACCAAGCTATATGTTATCCAGGCAAGAAAGTATCAAAGAAAGAAAGAAAGTGAGAAAGAAAAAAAGAAAGAAAGAATGAATAAACTCTCTTGAAAGTTGGGAAATCATGCATTGCATGTAGAAGTCACAGATAATACCAACCAACTTGGATGTAGGCTGCTCTGAAATGCTTAGCTAAGAGCCAATCAGCAACACTGAGTGATTTCAAAATCAGTGCTCTGAATGATGTTTGCATGGATAATTGCCCACTTCCGTATGCTGTGCTTAACGTTAGCTGCACTTAGTTCAGAAGCTTTTGCCCCCAGCAACATGACATTGCAGTAATTTCACTTGTGGAGCTGCTTGGGGTTTCGCTAAGTAAGTTTTTAAATGCTGCAGAAAACATTCTAACATTTGATCTGATGTTGTTAATCTTTGTTTATTCCTTACTGATGGGTTATTGGTTCCGTCCTCGGAACCGAGCCGGCCAATATCAAGCTCATGTCAGTCAAAAACTCTCGAGCCAAGGTCCTACCTAGAATGCTCTGCTCCCTGTTACCTCAGATCCTGTTTGCTGCATTGCTGTACAGCCGTGTCAAGCCACTCTCTCAGCTAAGTGTCTAATTTTTTGAAAGTTTATACATTGTTCATACTTTAAATTTTTCTCAAAAGTTTATACTATTTTCCGAGCCTATCATATACCTTAGAGTCTCTCCCTTTAATCTTTTCCCTTTATTACCCTCTTTCTTACCTTGTGGTAATTCTTCATCAGGGTAAGAATAGAAAGGAAGGATTACCCTTTTGGGTAGCATTTCTTCTTCCTTTTGATACTGTTCTTCTTCTCCGTACCAGTTATGTCGGATAAGAAAAGTAGTGTTGGTTTCAAGCAGTGTAAGGATTGCAGCTGTAAGTTACTGCTTTCTGATGACCATGACTTATGTGTCTACTGTCTTAATGTCTCCCACCTGACTGTGGATCCTCTGTGTGGGATTTGTAAAAAATTCTCTACCAGGACTCTCAATGAGAGGAAGAATAAGTTAATTTTGAAAGGTCTCCTCAAGTCTCCTTTCACTGAGGCAATGTCTGGGTTGGATGGCTCACCCCCTTCTGTTAAACCCAGCAAAAGGCATTCTTCCTCTTCTTCATCGAAGCCGCTCCCTTCTTCTCCCTCTGGAGATTGTAGGGAGTTGACTCAAAAGAAGGTGAAATTGATTACTACTTCGGTGCTGCCACCTGTGACCCTGTCGGCTCCAGGCTCGGCACCACCCCAAATTATTCTGACTACAGCCATGTCTCCTTTATCGATACTGGCACCGGAGTTCCTGGTGCAGACAACTACAGTTCCAACAGTTCTGCCGCAACCCTTATCGGCACCATCCATACAGGTTCAGTCTCCTTCGGCACTATTGGTACAATTACCTTCGTCTCCAAGCATGACTCTTCTGTACTCCACTGCATAGACATTTTCGGCACCAACATGTGCTTTGGTGCAGTCCTTCTTGGCGCCATCCTTATTGCCAGTGCAGGCACTTTCCACTATGGCATGATACCCTTTGAGGTAGACTTTTGCCTTTACGGTGCAGACACCTACAACTACTATGGAGCTGGCATCGTCGTCGCAGACTACTTCTACACAGTTTTCTTCGGCGCAGACATCCTCGACTCTGGGCTCTGCACCTATTGAATTAGCAAGGACCAAATATTCTCCTTCACTGGATCCTTTTGCTGGCAGTCAATATAGTCCTTTTCTAGAAAGGCTAGAATCACCATCAGCTTTCTCCAAGAGGTCAACCAAGAGTCCCTCTGAACAGGATGTGTTGCTGCTTGTTGACCAGTTGCTTGTGGCTAGAGGTCTCTCCTAACCGTCGAAGTCCATATTCCCTCATTCAGGTGAATGCATATCTCCTCAAACCCCAACGTACATTCCTCCTTCGACTTCTACCCAAGTTTCAAAGCCTATTACTCTAACAGCAGCTTCCCTTCCTCCGACTCCAATAGTGGACCTCACTTTGGAGCCAGAGTCATCCTTGTGGTTTTTGGTACACTGGACATCGGGCTCTTCTCAGGCCAGTGGCTGTGCTGTGGGGGAGGGCATTCCTGGCTCCATGCCAGTTTTTTCTATGCCACCTTCTAGGGATCCTCTCTCTCTTATGGTTCACGGTCCTCTTGAGACTTCTCGTCTGGGGGCGGCTCGTTGGGGCGGGGTGTGACCCCAGTTCTGAGGTTGTCATGCTCGGTTCTGGGCTCCCATCCCTCCTTGGGTGAGCCAGCCTTCCAGGCCATGGAGAGGGTGCTTGCCTCTGCTGGCAAAGCTCACATGTTGGAGTCCTCTCTCCCCTCTATACTGTAACTCTGACAAGCCTCAACTGCCAGACACCGGGCACAAAAGCCTCAGGTTTCTCCTCCTCAGGAAACCCCCTATTTGCAGTCTTCCCCAGAACCTCTCACTGAGGAATTACCCTGCAAAGTGTCATGTAAGAGGAAGCACATGGACTCCACTGAAGAGTCGACTGACGATATAGATTTTGATGATGGGGAAGGGTCCCCATGGTCACCCTCTGATGAGGTGTCCTTTGGTGACATCCTTGAGATCCTCAGACAGAGGGGTGACTGGAAGCCCTCTAATCCTTCTTCTGAGGAATCCATATTCCTGCAAGCTTTTCATGCCCAGCCCCCTACCTCCTGGGTCACCCCGCCTGTCAATGAGCTTATCCAGCTTATCGTCCAGCATGCATGGAAGGCTCCTGACACCCTGGAAACGATACCTAGGAGACCAGATAAAATACTATCACCCCAAGCTGAGCACCCACATTGATCACAAGGTCTTCCAGTAGATGCTATGGTGGTGGCAGCTGCAACTAAGAAGGATTTAGCAGAAGAGAGCCAAACTGTCCATCCACCCATCAAGGAGTCCTAGGTGATTGACAGATTAGGGAAGCATGTGTCTGCTTCGTTGACCTTCGTTGTAAGGTCTTTGAATTATCTGGCACATTTTACCAGTGTTCAGCGAGATCTTATCAACCTCTCTCTGAAACCTTGGCAGGAGCTGTTTCTGACATGGCCCGTGACAATGTGGCTTCTCAGATAGCCACCCTAGAGTCCATTTCCAACTTTTCCATGCATCTTGTTTCTCATGCAATGGAAGGGGTGGCTAGAGCAGCAGGCATGGGTATATTCGCCAGACGACATGCCTGGATCACCTTTGCGACTTTGCAGATTCCTTTAAGGCTTCCTTCATGAATGCCCCCATAGAGGCCACTTCTTTGTTTGGCCCTAAAGTCAAAGATGCATGGGCAAGTTGCGAACAAGATGGCAAGACAATGTCTGCCATTGGTGTCAGACACTCCACTTCTCAGAGAATCTACTCCAGAAATCAGAAGAGCGGAAAGATGTGGCACAAGAAATCACAGGGCTCTTTTCAGGATGCATGTGCTGAGTACTCCCCTAGAGGCAGAGTGGGAAACTCCAATGAAAGACACCCCTTTTGGGGCAGAGGAGGTCTGTAAAACTGAGATTCCAGAGATTCCTTCTCTGGCCAACTCTATTAGCGCTCCTGAAGCATTGCCCAACTGCTTACCTCTTGAAGCCATCAGGGGTCATTTCTCCTTTTACCCCACTACTTGGCAAAATATAATCACCGACTCTTGGGTACAACGGATAATAATCAGAGGCTATCACATCCCCTTCCATCTTTGCCCAATCTCATCAAGAGTATTACTCGATGTTCCACCCAGTCAAAGGGAAGCAGCAGCACATGAAATCTAAAAGCTGATACAAAAAGAGAGTCATCCAAACATTCCCCTTACTCAAGGTTCTTTTTAGTGCCAAAAAAGACAGGAGACTGGAGAGCAATTCTGGATCTCAGTACACTAAACAAATTTGTAAACACAGAGAAATTCTGGATGGTCATGGTTCAGTCTATCCTTTCTCTTCTGGAAGAACACGATTGGATGTGCTCTGTAGACCTTCAAGATGCGTATTACCACATAAAAATGGACAAATGCTGAAGAAGATACCTCCCTTTCTGCATAGGAGCCAGTCACTACCAATTTCGAGCCCTGCCCTTTGGTCTCTCTACAGCCCACAGAGTGTTCACAAAATGTATGGCAGTGGATATTGCTCACTTGCGACTTCAAAGATTCCAGGCATTTCCATATCTAGATGTCTGGCTCCTTACCACCCCCACCAAGCGCCTACTGGAAGAAACCCTGAAGTATATTCTCTTAACAGCTCAAAGCCTGGGAATCACTATAAACTGGAGAAATCCAACACAACCCCGACTCAGTCTATGGAATTTATAGGGGTACTGTTGGACACGAGAAATTGCACAGCATCCCTTTCAGAACACAGGCTTCAGAGAATAAGACAACAAGTTCAACCACTGCTCTGTCACCACAAATCTCCTGCTTGATCTATACTCCAGCTATTGGGGTCAATGTCAGCCTCGATTACCATTGTTCCTCTAGCCAGATTCTGCATGAGGCTCCTTCAGTGGCTACTTCTCACTCAGTGGTAACCTCTACAACATCCTTTGTCCTTTCATATAAGTGTAACTCAGAGATGCAAGCAAGATTTACTCTGGTGGACATCTCAAAATCCCCAACAATAGTCTCGCCCTTTCAACCTCAGTCAACTGATAGCCACTGTGACCTGTGACCACAGATGCCTCCCTGATGGGGTGGGGGGGCTATGTCAGGGAAACTTGGTCCAAGGTACCTGGTTGGAGACAGAGGCCATTTTGCATATCAATGTCCTGGAACTGAGGGTGGTGCTTCTAGCGTTGCAAGCTTTTCACTCCATCCTTCCATCAGGGACTATTGCTATCCAATCAGACAACATGTCAGTGGTCTGGTACATCAACAAACAAGGGGGCACCAGATCTTACCCGTTATGCCGAGAGGCCTTGAGAATATGGAAATGGGCGATAGCTCACAACCGCTTTCTAATTGCAATGCACATTCCCGGGAGCTTCAACATGATAGCGAACAAATTGAGCAAGTGCATTCTACAACCTCATGAGTGGTCCTTCAATCCTCTAATAGCAGAAAAATCTTCAACTGCTGGGGCCAGCCTTCCTGCAACCTATTTGCCTCCCCAACCAAGTACAAGTGCAGCAACTACTTTGCCCTAATCCCCCCCTCGGGGACAGTCACCAAGGGTCGCTCTAGTTCACACTTGGCCCTCAGGTTTTCTTTATGCTTATCCTCCTCCTCCCCTCATCTCCCAATTTCTGAAGAAACCACGACGGTTGAAGAGCAAAGTGATCCTCATTTCTCCATATTGGCCTCGACAAGTCTGGTTTCCCTGCCTTTGGTCTCACCTGCTAGATCAACCATGGATCCTCAATCCATCCCCGATGTTGATCTCCCATCTGCAGGCTCTGATTCACCCCAATCTAACAACCCTGAAACTGACAGCTTGGTTTTTCCACTTCCAATGATTGCCAGGCATGAAAACCTCTCGTCCCCTGTGTGCAATATTCTTATTGCATCTCATAAATAGTCCACCAGACTAATCTATCTTAACAAATGGGAAAAGTTCTCTCTATGGGCAGCAAATAAACAAGTAGACCACTTGTCAGCCCCAGTCTCAGTGGTATTGGACTACTTATTACATCTTTTCCACTATGGGGTGTCTCCTCTACTATCCGTGTACATTTAGCTGCCATCTCAAATTTCCATATTGGTTTTCAAGATTCTTCACTTATATCACACAGTCTCTTGAAGGGGGTTATCCATCTAAAACCTCCCTTTAGAGAACTGGTACAATATTGGAATTTGGCTTTGGTTCTGCAAGCTCTAACAGTTCCTCCCTTTGAACCTGCGTCTTCATGTGATGTAAAATATCTCTCTTGGAAAACTTTGTTTTTGATTGCAGTCAAATTGGCCAGGTGATTGTCAGAACTTCAGGCCTTATGCATCAAACCTCCCTATCTTATCTTCCATAAGGATAGGGTATCACTGAGAACTAATTCTACCTTTTTACCAAAAGTGGTGTCAGAGCAATCTATCAACCAATCTATTGACCTTCCAGTGTTCTTTCCTAACCATTCTAACAAGGGAGAGTATTGCCTGCACTCCTTGGATGTTCATAGGCAAATACGATTTTATCTGGACAGAACAAAATCTACCCGTAAATCAGACCAACTTGTTTCTGGCTTTTTCTGGAGCTAGACAGGGCCATCCTGTATCAAAAGTTACATTGGCTTTATGGTTGTGAAATTACATTACCTTTATCTACAACAAAAACAATCTCACCTTGCCTCATAGAGACAAAGCACATTCTACAAGATCTATGGCAACTTCAGCAGTTTTCCATGCTAAGGCTTACCTCAGTGATATTTGCTCAGCTGCAACTTGGGCCAAACCTCATATCTGTATTCTTCATTACAAATTGGGCTTGGCCTCCAGAGGTAGAGCTTCCTTTGGCTCCATTGTGCTCAGGAATGTCCTTCCATGGGGGCTACCCAGGGATACAGGTAGCTGGGGACTCTGTCCCATCAGTAAAGAATGAACGAAGATTAACAACATCAGATGAAGAAGTTATGTCTTACTATAACATTCCATCTGTGTTGTTGATCTTCATTCATTCATTCATTACTTCCCACCCTCCTTTCCCCCATCTGGAGGTTCTTGGTTGATCTCATGTACTCCTTCCTTGTAGGTCTGTTATGACCAGAGGTACCCTCTACTTCTATCTATCAACTTGCAAACTCAATCTGAGGTAACAGGGAGCAGAGCATTCTGGGTAGGACCTTGGCTTGTGAGTTTTTGGCTGACATGAGCGTGATATTGGCTGGCTCAGTTCCGAGGATCAAACCGATAACCCATCAGTAATAATTGAACGAAGATCAACAACACAGATGGAACGTTTTGGTAAGACATAACTTATTTTTATAGCTATACAGCACAGTGACATCACAATATCACAGTTCATAACAGTACCCTAGTTGTATATAATTTGGATGGTTTGGTGGCACTCTAAGCACTCTGCACTGTCATAAGCTGTTTATTATCAGCATCCTGTGGTTTCTGAAACAGAACTGGGTCAGTTTGTATTGTACTTTGCTACTCTTAACTGAATATAATGTTTTCTTAATCCCATTACATCAGTACTAAACTGAAAAGGGCAAACAATTTAAGATGTAAATTAAAGCAAGAAGGATTACAAATTGGCAACATATTAACCTGTATGACCATGGAGACAGGCTTCTTCTATTGGACATCCAGAGCCTGAGATTCACTTCACACTTGTTGTCTGCCAGTGAGGAACTGTTCTTGAGCTGATTTACCATGTCAAGGATATGTCGTTCATAGTCTTCAACTTGCATAAAACCCCCTTCTCCAAACAGGGTAACTGAGTTTGCCAAAAACACTGGGTCAGCAGATGAGTAGTGTGTCGCTTTGTCTGATACAGAGTCTGGGATAACTTTCTTTTTTATGATCGGTTTCTTTTTTCCTTTTCCTTTCCCTTCTTTATGCTTCTCATTTGTGAGAACTTCTGAAGACAGTGCCAGTAAAGCCAGTGCTGCGAAGATGAGAGTCTGTTCAAATACAGAAGGAAGTGTATTACATCTATTCACCGACAAGAGCATTTTAATTCAGCAATAACCTAAATGTGTTTCGAATAATTAAGTGCATCACTCACATGTGCCATGTGGGACATAAGATAAGGCTGTCTTCCCTCAATCAGATGTTGTGTAGATAACACCAAGCTAGGCAACTACACTTATACAATGGTGCATATGTGTTTTGTGTGTGTGTGTGTGTGTGTGTGTGTGTGTGTGTGTGTGTGTGTGTGTGTGTAAAACTGCAGATTGCTTTTAATGGTAGCTTGCTGTGCAAACTGACCAGCGTTTCTTTACAATTTCTGTAAGATGCATCATAAACCATTTGAAATAAAAAGTTACTTAGCATAAGTGAGAAAAAGAAGCATATGCAGTAAACTTCCAAAGTTATGATAAAGAAGATATTGTTATGCATTGTATGATACAAATGGTGTGTAAATAGCACTAACATAATTCTGTGACTGACATCTTTTTTAGGTTTAGAATGCTGAGAAAGAAATAAAGAAAGAAATACACCAGTCCCTGTGCTTCTTATTACTGCTACATTGTATCCTTATCTGGAAAAGGATTCCATGTGTGCAGCACTGCCCAAAGTAATAAGAGTTGTAGGAGCACTTCAGGCCAGGAGTGACCTACCAGTGTCTGACTGACCAGGAAATACTCAACTTGTACCTGGAGAGCAAAGACACATTGGCAATTAATCATTTATGCAAACAGTACATAGCTATGTTTGGTGCTTACAAATGCCCAGTATCCCTAGAGACTATGTAATGCATAGCCCTATGTTTCTGCAGCCCCACAAGGAATGTACTTGGTATGTTCCAGGCTTTGGCATTCAGGATTTTGGCACCTATCTTGACATCATACGATGGTGTGTCAAGGAGCATGTCATGTCCTCACTACCATGGCACAGGAGGACCACTAAGCAATGGAAACATTCTATGCTATATTAGATATTGTATCTGTAAAGGTGCAGTAGCCTGCGCCAACATACTCATAAAAACATCCAGTAGTCAAGATTATAAGTGTGTATGTCAGTCACTGGAAGTACCATTCTATCAGCTGCAAGTTCATCTTCATTGTTAATATACTTGTCACTACTATGTGTTCAGTGCTCTAACAGTCGATGTGACGGTCACATCTGGTTCAGTAATTATCCATTACATGCATTCTTATGGTGCTAAGGAGCATGTGGATGATCCACATGTGTATCATGCAGTAAGACAAATATATGCTCATACCATGTGCAAAACAAATCATTGATAACCATACAGTTAAGACATGCATATGCCATAGTCCACCTATCATTTCTGTGTCTTATTGTCTACAAAGATATGCTGGCTAAATTAAGCAGCCCTAGTTGATGACACTGATACACCATCTGCATACAATTCTTCTTCTTTCGATTTTTCCTGGTTAGGGGTCGCCACAGTCCGCTAATGATTGGCAGTCAATTTTTATGGTGCCGAGGTGCCAACCCGATGCTCAACCTTCAACGAAGGCATGCCCATTCACACATGTCTTTTGAATGCCACTGCGGGGAGGACATGAAGACTCCACACAGAAGGTGCTCCAGCTGAGAATCAAACAGGAGAACCTCTTGCTGTGGGGTGACAATGCTACCGCTGCACCACCGCGGCTTCCCAGCATGACTCACTTATACAGTATGCTGATGATTTGACTCTTATCTGCTGTGCGCCTGTGCTCACCACTCTACAACAACTCACTCAGGAATCCTTTAGCTCTGTGGAAAGGTGGATTACTGATATCCAACTTATCCTAAACCCCAACAAGACTAAATTGTTTCTATTCACCCCCAGCAAATCTATATCTACCCCTCTATCCTTCACAATCTCTTCCAAAAATGGTACTATCATTTCTCCCTCTGACCACACCAACCTCCAAGGTGTAGAAATTGACAAAAAAACATATCTTTGATGTCCATATTTCAGAAACTATCAAACAAGTCCATAAAAAAATGGGAACACTGTATAGACACAAAAATTCCTCTCAGATCAGGCATGGATCACCCTAGCCCAAACTCATCTATTGTCCACTCTAATGTACGCTCCACCAATTCTTACCCAGAGTAGAAAACTTGATCTTGCCAGGCTTGAGTCATGTTATAATAAAACTGCCAAATTTGCTAACAACTCCACCTTCGGAACCCATCACTGTCAAGCCCTAAGAAAACTACAATGGCTAGAACTTCCCCAGCTACTCAATTATCACCAGCGAGTCATTGCTTACAGTATTATAAGGTATCCCGATAAAACCCCAGCACTAAGCCAACTACTCTTTCACCACAGAGTAAATTGTCCTCTCCGCTCTACTGATAAATCACTCCTCTGTATCTCTACACCTAACAACACCGCAGGTAAAGCACTTTTCTCTCATACTATAGCTAGAAATTGGAATAACCTCCTCCCTGCTCTGACTACTGCCTCCAATATTACACAGTTCAAAAACTCACTTAAATCACATCTTATGAATACATGGCTATGTCCATGCATTACATAAACTTTCACTGTTACATTAAGCTATACACCTTCCTTCCTCTTATATCTACTGTAAATATGATACAGTTTTTGGTAACTTACTGCTGATTTTCAATCTCAGTACTATGTCATGTTAACCATGTGATTTTTACCTTGTATTTTATCACACTTATTGCTGTTATATGTTTCTTCATATTCTCATGCCTGGTCATTGTTTTCATTGTGGAGCTTTTCTCCCCGGGCCTCCACTGTAAATGGACCTGTGTCCAGTCTGACCATGCAAGTTTACAAATATAAAATAAAAAAATGTATGTAGATATATATATATATATATATATATATACTAAAATGAGAGAGCTGATAAATCCACAAATTTAATATTCCAGTAAAGTTCAAGTTAAATAACTCACCTTCTTCAGACAAACAGTGAGATGACATTACACTGGTGTTTAAATACTTGAATACAATTTGCATTACCCAATCGTAAAAGCAAGCATTCTGTTGCAATTAAAAACCATAGGAACCTTAAAGTTAACGAAAACCATTACATACGTTACTGTTAAAATGTTATACTACTGCATATTATTCTAGTTTAAAACACATGCACTATGCGTGGTATAAAGATGAAACCACATCTATTTAGACACCCAAATGCAGCTAGAGTAACAACAGACAATAAAATCATGTACAAATATTTAAAGACTTAATACTGTTTAAACTTATGTTAAACAAACCCCTTATTATTATATGTGATAAAAAAAGGGGATAATACTGTCATATTTTTTATTACTATAAGAACTATTTGATCTTTTAAACCTTAATAAATGAAAAGTATACACACATATAGACCACAACCGTCCACGAGTTCAAACACAGAACAATACGAGGAACAGGAGACGTGGACGCAGGAGATGAATGACATTTTAGAATTTGGCACACAACCAAGGTTGCACAGAAGTACTAATGGCGATTTTATTGTCTACAATTATACTACCTTGGATATTCAGCAGGATATTGTAGACTTTTTAGCTAAGGACTTCAGTTTTGTGCCTGGTTGTCATATCGATATTGGTAAAACAATTATCGATTTAAAAGTGTATACACGTAAACTCAACCTGAATTTCCTGATGGGTAATGATACATCTGCAGTAAAATTATTAAGGGTAGCTAGTTCATATAACCCACCTTTACCTCCCATCTTAAATACATTTGAAAAAATATGTGAGATGGATTTATGGGCAATTAAGAACCAAGTTATTTATAACAACCAAAAACACCCTAGCAATATTACCCCTTTGGAACGGGATTTTATTCATCTTTTACAGGATTGCCGTATCAGGGCCATGAAACCGGATAAAGGTGGGGGTATTGTTTTCATGGATCATTGTAAGTATGTTGAGTACATGCTTGAACATCTTGACACAACTGCTTATAAATTAGTTACTTTAAATGAGATACATGTGGCATACAGAAAACTTAACAACATTTTAAATGACCTGTTTTTAGAAGGATATATAGATACAGATACTCCTAAATATCTTACTATGCAAGAATTCGCATTTTTCGAACACCTAAGTTACATAATGAATGCCTCCATTTAGACCAATTGTTGATGGGAGGGGATCAGTTACCCAAGCATGTGCCAAATATGTTGACAGTATTATTAAACCTCTCATTCAAAATGAGAAACATATTTGTAAAGACTCCTGGTCATTTTTGGAGAACATCAATAAACTTACATATGGAGAGGATGTTTTGTTTTTGACTATTGATGTCAAAGACTTATATACTGTCATACCACAAACAGTTGGCCTCGCTTAGTTCATGTTGTCTAAGAACGGTGATGATACTACAAATTTGGTGAAGACCCTCTTAGAGATAGTATTGGCAAATAATTTTTTCATCTTTGAAAACCAATTTTACTTGCAAACCTCAGGGGTAGCCATGGGCTCACCCTGTGTTGGCACTGGGAGTCCACCATCCTATTCAAAGATGAGCTGTTTCTTAAATATGTCACTTGGTACACTCGATACCAGGATGACATTTTCTGCATTTGGGATGGTAAGAGAGAATTGATTCCTTCGTTTATTAGTAGAATTACTGAAACAACTGACTTTCTAGAGTTTACATACAGCATAGGTGACACTCAAATCAACTATTTGGATATTTTGCTTATTAAGGATAGAACTAGCAAAAGATTTAAAAGCTGTATTTATAGAAAACCGACTTATTCAAACTCTCTCTTGCATTTTACAAGTAACCATCCCTATCATCAAAGGAGGGCGGTTATTAAAGGACAGGTTGTAAGAGCTGCACGCATGACAACAGACATTCAAGACTTTATCGTCGAGTGCAATAACCTTGCCCATATGTTTGAATCTAGAGGGTATCCATCATCTCTGATAACAAATGTAGTAACTGAAGTATCTCATAAACGTGAAGTGGGCCACTTTCTGCCTTTACTTTCTGGACAAGTTAGTAACATTTCAAGTTCTACTCAAGAACTGACAATATCCCAGTTAGATTTAACTATTAACACAAATTCTGAAAGTAGCAAGTTTAATACAAGTTTCTTGCATACTTATTCTCTAGATTCCATCAAGATAAGAAAAATAATTTATAAAAACTGGGATATCATTAAGAATGATAAAACCCTCTGTACTTTTTTGGGGGATAGTCCCAAGATCACTTATAGAAGAGGGAAAAACATGAAAACAATTTTGGAGAAGGTCAAGCCGAAGGTATGTTTCAACAAACCACAGGGGATGTTTAAGTGTGGATTTTGTACTCAATGTAAACACATTAAAGTCACGAAACATTTTAACATCAATGGTAAAGAATATAAAGTTAATGGACACTTTAATTGTGAGACTAAATCCATTACCTATGTTGCCTTATGTAACCATTGTAAGGCATTCTACATCGGCAAGACCGAGAGAAGGTTTAAACATAGACTATATGAACACCAATACGCCATAGCAAAACATGATGCTACTAACGCTTTGGCTAGGCATTGCATGGAATTTAGTGGGCACACGTTCAATTACTTAGTATTGCAACAAAGGGAGGTGGATTTAAGAGGCGGTCCATGGCAAATACGTTTAGAAGTTGATGAGTTGTTATGGCAAATTGAAAGCTCACCTGTTTCCTGGTATAAATGAGGCACTGTCAATAAAATGTGTGCTAAAATGGCTATCTTATAATAGATAGACCAGGTTAATTAATTTTTTGACGCAACTATCTTGAACAGTGATGTTCCAATGTTTTCCTGGGTTTTTAACATCTATAATAGCCGGGGTTTGATTTGATTTACTTTATGTATAGCATATTGACTACCTATATACAAGGATTTATATTTATTTAGAGCAGGCTGTGGTAGGACAACAATGTCTTTCGTCTTTTATGTTGACATGCATAGTCTGTAATTACCATTTGTCCATTTGGGTTTCATAGTTGTTTGAAGGGAGTACGTATATGGTCTATATGTGTGTATACTTTTCATTTATTAAGGTTTAAAAGATCAAATAGTTCTTATAGTAATAAAAAATATGACAGTATGACCCCCTTTTTTATCACATATAATAATAAGGGGTTTGTTTAACATAAGTGTAAACAGTATTAAGTCTTTAAATATTTGTACATGATTTTCATTGTCTGTTGTTACTCTAGCTGCATTTGGGTGTCTAAATAGACGTGGTTTCATCTTTATACCACGCATAGTGCGTGTGTTTTAAACTAGAATAATATGCAGTAGTATAACATTTTAACAGTAATGTATGTAATGGTTTTCGTAACTTTAAGGTTCCTATGGTTTTAATTGCAGCAGAATGCTTGCTTTTGTAATGCAAATTGTATTCAAGTATTTAAACACCAGTGTAATGTCATCTCACTGTTTGTATGAAGAAGGTGAGTTATTTAACTTGCGCTAACTTTACTGGAATATTAAATTTGTGGATTTATCAGCTTTCTCTCATTGCGTTTTTTTTAGCTTTTGCATTTTACCTTGGTTTGTGAGTTTTCTGTTTTGTCAAAAAAAAAAAATATATATATATATATATATATATATATATATATATATATATATATATATATATATACAGTTTACTATCATATTTTCAGACTACATTCTTTTGATTCTTTTGAACTGGGATAGTTAAAAGGCTAATTGCCCAGTTCACGGAAGGTCGATCCAAAAATGGTCGACACCACAACAGCAAATGCTTGAGTGCATTTGTTGTTGTGAAGTCGACATTCCGCTTTGAGAGTGCGGTAGGGGATCGCAGTAGGGATCGGGAAATGTACCCATTTCCTCACTGTAGTGCAATCTCAGAGTTTGTATATAATAATATTTATATATAAGAAGTAAAAAAGCAAAGACACCGGCAAACAAACCACTAGACTGTTTAATATATTAAGCGCTTTCATCAGGCATTCGCCACAAGACTTCTTCAGAATAAAAGCAACAATCAACCAATTCCATTTAAATAAGAAACAACTAAAATCACATGTTCGAACTGTGATTGGTATTGGCTTAAAAACATGAATGCAAAATGTCACAGCATAAATACCAGAATCATATAAAAGCTATGGTGAACATATTAACAAGTCAAAAATCATCACCCTTGACAAAATAATATTAAAATTTATCAACATTCATAAACAAAATAAACATGTTGTTTTAACCTTATAATGTTGATGCCACTATACTAAACATGAAATTCAGACTTTAATTTGAGATAACTCGAAACTGATACTGATTCATTTAACCCAGGCTTATTTGTGGCATTACTTCTAAGCTGCCAGAGTAATTCTTTATATTCAAGAAATAACTCCGTTGGCCCACCCCTACTGTTGTGAGTATGTACTTGCTCTAATACAGCAAACTTAAAATCGTGTTGTGGATGGTCCCCTATGTGTTTGGCTAGTGCATTGTTGCCATTGCCCTTCCTAATATCATACACATGTTGGTAAATACATTTGTTT
Organism: Protopterus annectens; assembly: GCF_019279795.1. NCBI lineage: Eukaryota > Metazoa > Chordata > Ceratodontiformes > Protopteridae > Protopterus > Protopterus annectens. Next base: position 1,345,227,947 of record NC_056733.1, on the reverse strand, counting down.
AGTGCATTAATAGTTTTTCCAATGTAAAAACATTGACAAACCTGGCAAATAGTAATATAAACAAGGTGTTTGCTGTGACAATTAAACTAGTGAATATTTATATATATATATATATATATATATATATATATATATATATATATATATATATATATATATATATATGCACACATATATATATTTGTTTAATTAGATATGAAGGAATTTGTCTGGTACACTAGATAATGTCGACTTTGTTGAATATGGATGGGTCGACATTCCCGGTTTTGGTGTGCCTTTTCGATGCTGTTATTTTCTGTATTTCCGTTTGACAACATGATCACGAAATGGAAGTGGTTTCAAGATTATGATAGTAAACCTCAAGATTATGATAGTAAACCTATATATATATATATATATATATATATATATATATATATATATATATATATATATATATATATGTGTGTGTGTGTGTGTGTGTGTGTGTGTGTGTGTGTGTTTGTGCATGTATATATTCTCTAATACCTATTTCTGATGGCTTTTCCTCCCTCTTATCTCCTCACACATGTGATATTTTTTTAAATATCAAATTTAACCCTCTATTTACATTGATAATCCACTCTCAGAATGCTTTCTGACTACTTTACTCTAGTTCTGTTTTTCCCTCCTCTCCAGCTTTACTATCTTGTTATCTGTTATTTCTCTAATTTTCCTCACTGTGCTCTAGACTCTAGATTCTTCTCTCATTACCTACTTTCTAGACATTCATCTGACTATTACCAGAGAACTCCTTTCTACTACCCCTAGTTATGCTCTGCATTACATTGCAATGGCTATGCCTACTTTGCTCTGATACTGCAGGAAAAAAGCAAAGTGTTCTAAAGTTATATAAAGAATATGCTTGATTGTAGTTTTCTAGGATTCAGTTGTACAGTATACTCTAAACCAAAAGACATTGTTAATAGACCAGGAAAGAAATTTAGCTCTAGCTTCAGAGTTTTGGCAAGTAAGGCCACCATTTAACTAGACTTAGAGGGTGCTCGCTCACCCTGTGATCATGCATTTTTATCAAACTGAAGCAGACTTGGACAAGACCAGTAATACTATTACCGTTAGGCTCATAAATATCCCATATTGTTTCCTCAGTGTTATAAAATGTAAACTAGACAAATTCCTTCATATCTAATTAAACAAATATCATGTTACAGGTTCCCTCCACAGCATACCTCTCAAATTGTTTGTTCAGGAATATTGACAAAGACAAAAAAATAATCGGAGAACAAATACCAAAAATCAGAGTTAGTTTTTAAATCCTACTTTAATTCGTTTATTAAGTTGACAGAACAACACGTTCTTCTTCAGTGCATATTTTCTGAACAATAAGAAGTATAAAACCTCTCATATCTGGCATTACTGACTGACAGCAATACTCAGAAATTTACCAGAATGTCAAAAAAGTATGGTAGGGGACAGGAAAACAATATGAGACAAGAAATCAGGTACATTCTCTAAAATTCTGGGTCACTGAGCAGTATGGTCCTCACTTTGTAGGATCAAGCCCTCTTTAGATTTTTATAAAGGATAGGGTCTACAGCTGAGCCTAGGCACTATATACCCATCAGTCTGCGCAAGATTATGGAGAGGATCCTTATGAAACTTGTTCGTACGGACATATCTGCTTCCACACTAACCAAATTGGATTTGTTAATGGAAGTTCTTTCCTATAAAATTGGTTTAGTCTTTATTAGGAGGTTACAGTTGCCCTGGATGGAGAGTTAAGTGTACACATGTCTACTCTGATCTTGTAAAAGCATTTAAGACTATTTTCTTGAAGGAATTACAGCCTCGGTAATCTCAGGGTCACTGCATATAGAGCCAGGTGGATTGACAGTTGGAGTTTCATTAAAACCTAAATATTAAAGTTGGGGCATTGCCTTTCCTGGTTGGTTGAAGTTACTAGTGTGGTGCTACAGAACTCATTTCTTGTTCCACTTCTTTTATCTTCTTTTTTTTTCAGAAGCATGGGTTGATAACAAAAGCCTTTGGCTCACTACGTTTGGTAAGGATTGCAACCTACGCACTGTTGTTCTTCCTTCTCATGCAGATATGGCCGGATGGGATCTGCACTTGGTGTAAAAATGGCCTAGTCTTGAATGATAACAACTATAGTGTAGTAGCTTTAGGTAAACATTTTGTCCCTGCTTCTTACTGTACTGACAGAAAAACACTTGACAGATTCTGAAGACCTAGTTGCCGTTATAAGTATCTTAATTTTGACTAGAAGGTTTCAAAAGGCATTTACTGTGACCCATATTATACTCAAGGGAATTACTGTCTCTTCAAAAAGGTTGTTATTCCATTATGTAACTCACTGATTTGGCCTTTCATAGAGCATGTTGCTCTTTACTACTGTTTCTTGACTTAACATCTGCTTCAGCTGGAAAGGACTGAACGTTCCCTCGCTAATGAGGCAAAGGGAATTGGCAACCTGGATTATTTAAACAGATTTAAAAGCTTTCCATGTTTTTGATTTCATACTCTCTCCAGGGGGAAGATATGCATTTTTTTGTACGCCAGAAACATTGTCTTCTCTTTGAGACTCTCATTCTGAAGGTATATCAATAAGACAGCCATGTGTACAATGCCAAGCAACTTTGAAATATAGTAATAGCAAATGCAACAAAAATATTACTCAATGACCCCTTCATTTTTGAAACAAACTTTTCTTGTCCTATAAACAATGCCAGTCCATTTACACTTTTGAAATCAACTGCGATGTGTATGTGGTTGTATGTAAGGTTCTTCATGAGACATGAAATGTAGAAGACCATTAGGATATTTGTTTTTATTATTTATACGAACACTGCAGAAAATGCCATATCAATTGGTGCTATAGCTGTACTAACTGTATATAAACTATATGTCTACAGTTTATATTATCCTTAACTGGATACATTCTCATTTAGACTACATATTGTGCTCCAGCATAACTAACCTTGCCTTCTTACAAACCATCAGTAGTACTAATGCCTTCCATGATACATAAAATAGCTCCTTTCCTGCCTAGACTGACCAGTCTCTAACCTGTTATGCCTTTACCTCAGTTATGCTTGTTTTCCAGAGAATCTCACTGCAACCCGATCTAATCCTTCATCACTTAGGAAGGCTTTCAGACCTACTACTAATCCTCTTTATTTTTAGTCTTTACTCTTAGCCTTTTCCCTAATCCCTAATTCATAGTCCCTAGTCCCTAATCCCATCTTTCATTCTTTTCCCTTATGACTATGCTACTAGCTTGCTAAGCTTTCTTATTACTTATTTATTTGTTGCATCTTTTTTGGCATGGAATGGTAGTTTGCAGTGAGACTGCTGTTTCTCATCCGTGTGTCATTGTGATAATGTTACTGAACATCTAAATGAAGGACAGTGGTACAGATAATATGATGTTTGAGACATATGACATTAAAGATTCTAACATTGTATGAAGTGAATATCAGCATAATCACAACACTTTTTTATATAAAACTTTCTCTAGAAACTAGATAAAATGGTTAATGAGAAACTAATGATATGCAGGGAAGTTACTCCAATTCAGATAACAAACTACACTAGAAGTTATCAAAATAGTATGTCATCTCAGGCTGGGTGCCCTACCATTTTCTCCAGATGAGGAAGGAACGTTAGATTTTCTAATAGCAGTGAATATCCAGTTAATCCAAAACTTTTAATGATGTTGCCTCCAAAATAAGCTTTCTAGTTCTTTAACTTAACATATTATCCCGTTGTTCTATTCCTTTCCATTTATTACTTTCTTACTTTACTTTAGTTCATTCATTTGCCTCATTCTGTCAGTCATTGAATAAGAACCCTACAGGAATATATTTCCAGACAGATATTGCATTTGTATGGCATTTGGCAAGAGTTGTGTAAAACAATATCTCTGGCTCAGGAATTTATGAACAATCAGAGAGACTTAGGTTTCCTTCCTGTTGATGAACATGTTTGCACAAGACTTGAAAACTGAACAGAATAGTTGAGTCCATTTTGCATAACAATGTTCTTTACTTGATACTCATTTTGGTCACCTGGATGTTTCCCATGGTTACCTTGCTGTAGAACAACACAAATAGAATTCTAGACAGAAGTCTGAAAACACCCTTGACACTTTCTTGGCTTAGGCCATGATAAACTATACTGCATTTGTGATAACCTGTACTGTAATTACCTTTAAAAGTGTAATAACTTTGCAGACAATGTCAGTCACAAATTTACTTTGCAGTTTATTTTGCTGTAAGGATTCCATATGATTATAATCCTAAAATAATTACTTGTGGTGTTTTCTAGTGGCATACCTCTCAACCTTCAAGCATTGAAAATGGGTACAAAGCCCCTTAAAATTAAGTTTCTTTACACCATGTTTTACTTGTATTCTGCGTTTAATTGCATATTTAAACTAGAAAAAGAGCCCACAGCTGCTTCTCTTGCAAGTCACACAGAAATTAAAATTTTCACCACCATTTCTCCATGGCATTATTGTGTTTTTAAACTCAACTGTCTTTCTAGTTGCCTGCCCCTTATATTAAATTCACCACATATTTCCTTCCCTCTCCCCTTTAATTGACCATTGTGACTGAGCACAAAAATTGTGATTTTGTGAAATAATTCTCTTTCAACCATTTAAATTTATTGGCCATCCCACAGTATTCCATAAAAACAGAATACAAGGTGTCCACCCAATGTATTTGCTGTTTTAAAATTAGTGGCTGCCTATATAGCTAAAGCTTAGCTACCCCATCTTTCATATCTAACTGCTTAGTGCACATTGCAGCTCTTAGGATATTAACCCATTTTTCCATTTTACCTTTAAAATCAGCAACATCTTCTCCAAGACTACCAATTATTGGAGAGCGCACATTCTTACTCTCAGTAGTCATCTTGGGATTAGTGCTTCTGTTTTGCTCCTGGTGAGAGAAGGAGAACATGGACATTATTTCCTGGAGACTGCTGATCACTGGAAAGCCCAATAACTGCTTCATAGGTGACAGTTTGGAATCTGCTTATATTTTATTCCTGGTAAGAGAAGGAGTAGAGTGCATTGATTCCTGACTGTTTCTTGTTAGGCGGTGAGTGCCTGTGCTTGAGGTTCCTGATTGGTCTGGTTGCTATTCAAGTTATCTACCAGGAAAAGGCTACAACATGCCTCCATACCCTTGCATCATCTGGGACAAAACTGTGGATCATCAAACAGGCTGTGGCCTGTTTCTCATCTCAGGATTGGTACTAATGTTTTGCTTCTAGTGAGAGAAGAAGCAAAAGAGCATTGTATTCCAGCAGAGTGAAGCTGTGGTTAGAACTGTGCTAGTACTAGCTAGGCAGTAGCCATTCACTCGACTCCCCACCTTTCAACATTCTTGACAAGCTAATTCTTTGTTTTTGTAAGTATTGCTTGATTTGTTTCCAACTTTAGAATATCTCCCTAAATACCTCATCCATAAATCATCAGGCCCTACTTATCAGTTTCGCTCTCAAGTGTTTCTCAGTGCTCTGTATAGACACAGACATCTTGAGTGCCATTTTTCTTGTAAAAGCACAATTGAAATTTCACCAATACCTAGTTGCACACAGAACAAATAGTTTGTAGTGACAAGCACTGCCCCCAGAGTTGCAAACCGGATACTCCTGACATTGCTTTATATTCTCACTCCAACTGTCTAATTGATAAAAAAGGGTCTGTTGCCATGGATATGAATTTTCCAACTATCTCTGTTACCAGCTTGGTAGATATGGGCTTGCTAAAGCAAAATAGAAATTGCCTCATGTTTGCTGACAACCAGTTAATTCTCAAACAAACTGATATGGTATGTGATATATATATTTACACAATGTCACTGGAGGCAAAGCTGTCACATAAAAGTATTCCTAATGTCAAAAAGGGTGTCAGTAGCACACACACACAGCACCCATCACACACAATACATAGCAGACATATATACCCACATATGCTGAGGCTCTTAAATGTAAACTTCCTAATCCTCAAAGACCTCCTTGATAAAGTACATATAATAACACCCACTGCAGCCCCAAATGCACTCTTTCAAAACAACACCCACACCAAACACACAGCCATATCTCATGGAGCCTCTATTTCTAAGCCCATAAGGCAAGCCACCACACAATCCAACATTCCAGTCATTGGAGATTCCATTGTGAGACACAGTGATGTCCCTGAGTAAAGGGAAAGTCATGGTCACTTGTTTATCAGGGACTAGTACTGACCACATCATGCACATGCTCAGATCATGGACCACAAGTACCAGTATGACTCAGTGATAGTTCATGTGGGTGTAAATGACCTGAGATGTACCTCCCTGGACTTTCTCACTGAAAGTACTTCCAATATAGCAAATCAAACAACAAAAATCTAAAGATATTGCTGCTCAATGCAAGGAGTCTAAACAAAAAGCTCCATTTCGTAGAAGCACTCTTCACCCTAGAGAATGCTGATGTCTGTGCAGTCACTGAAACATGGTTTAAAGCCTTGGATAGCACACAGACAGTACAATGTTATAATGCCTTCCACACATTTACATCAGCTACTACACAGACAGGACTAAAGGTGGAGGTGTCTCGATTTACATCAAAAATAAATATACCTCAAGGCTGGTCAAACAGGACAATGCATTTGACCTTCTCTATGTTCAAATCACCATAAGCAAAATCCAATACCACTTTCTTGCAAGCTATAGGTCCCCATATATGACCCAAGAAACCCATACTATGTATTTAAACTTATTGGAAACACTCACCTTCCAACCCAATACCATATTCATTGGTGACATTAATTACCCCACTATTAACTGGGAATCTTGCACAACAACAAATGTACAGGCACAGAGATTCCTGGAATTTGTAAATACAAACTCCCTAGACCATATTGTCAGTACACCAACCAGCGGTGCAGCCATACTGGATCTGGTCCTCACTAATATGGGAGAGTGCTGCACACCCCCTTGTGTAATGTCTTCCCTGGTAAGGTCAGACCACAAAATGGACTCCTTTAAAGTAAATATAAAACCTGGACCCCAGCTAACCCTGGAATATTCAGGAAGTACTCTAAGGCTAACTTCCTACTATTAAGTGATAACCTGGCAAAATTTCATGCCCCCATAAACCCTGAAAACACTGCTGGCTATGTGGAAATGTTCAAAGAAACCCTATGCAAGCATGTTAGTAGCTGCATAGAGGCAGCTGTATCCACCAGGAAAAAGTACAGAACTAACCCAAAAAACAAGCTACCCTGGTGGAATCACATCATCAATAGGCTGTTTAACAGAAGGAAGAAAATTATGGCAAAGCTTAGGAGGTGCAGCACCCAGCAGGATAAAAGCACTCTCATCAAACTACACAAACAACTCAGAGGACAAATAAAGTTTATCAAAGTCAAATCTGAGGTAAATTTGGCCAAGGACACCCATAGGTAGTCTTTAGATATGTCCGCATCCTCAAAAGCAATACACAATTGTGTGCAGAGCTCATTGTAAATGGAGCCACATATACTGATCCAGAAGATATAGCAAACCTACTGGCTGACAAATTCACTTCCAACTTTTCCCCTCTCTCCTCCTCAACCTTCTCTTAGGAAATGCCATCAAATATAACTCCCCCATGCTATTACCAGGGAACAGGTCCTTAATGCTCTCTCTAAGGCCAAGAACACTGCATCAATGGGCCCAGACAATATACCAGGATGCCTTCTAAATAGCATGAAGTATGACCAATCAGGCCCTCTGGAATTGCTATTTAACTGTAGGCTTCCAAACAGGCTTTGTGCCTCATGAACGGAAAACAGCAACAGTCATCCCTCTGCACAAAGGTGGGCCATCTACAGACCCTGTAAACTACAAACCTATAAGTCTCACTAGTTTCATATAAAAAGCCAGGGAAAGAATTATCATGAAAATGATCAATAATGATATAGTAAACCTTCAGACACTGGAGCCAACCCAGTTTGGTTTTGTCAAGGGCAGGTCATGCCTCCTCAACCTGGTGGACTTCTTTGAGAAGGTCACCAAAGCAAAGGATGAGGGCAAAATGGTTCAAACTGCCTACCCTGACTTGGCCAAGGCATTTGACACAATACCCCACTCGGATATTGTTGTAAAACTCAAGAGGTTAGGTACAAACCCTTATGTCACCCGATGGATAGCCAACTGGCTCACAGACAGGACTCAGGAAGTTAGAACTGGGGAGTTCACCTCTACAAAGAGGCCATTCACAAGTGGTGTCTCTCAGGGATTGGTCCTGGGACTGTTCCTTTTTGGCATTTACTTCTTTGAAGTCAAGGCAAATTTCAGCAGCCTCTGGCTGACTAAATTTGCAGGTGATTGCAAATTAGGAGCCGTCATTGAATCCCACACCAACACAAATGTTCTCCAGGAAGGGTTGACAGACAAAGAACTGGTGTCAGAGGCATGGACTAAAACTAAATGCCAAGAAGTGCATAATCGTTTTTTTTGGGAAGTCATCCACCCCTTGTAACTATCATATTGACAACAGTCCTGTAAGAGTTGACCCACTCGTCAGACACACATAGGCAGTAATCTATCCTTTGACCATCACATGTCTACAGAAATGAAGACATCATTCTATGTTGCTCAACTTATAAACAATCTAGATCCAAAGAATTCATTGCTCCACTGTATTCGGCATTCATCAGCCCTATCATTGAGTAAAATTCCCCTTTAGTATGCACTAAACCAGGCATATCCAGCAATTGGAACATCCACAAGGTTTCTCACTAAAAAAATACAGGGCATAAGTAACATGTCCTTTGCAGACCACCTCGAGGCCCTATCCCTGTATTCGGTCTCATACAGGTTGTTGAGGGGAGAGCTATGCCTGGCATATAGGGTATTTCCAGAACCCACTCTGATAAACCTCCTGCATATCCACAAAACAAACAGCACCAGAATTACCCAGTTTAAAGACTTAAACCTTGCCTGTGATATAACTAGGACCTGCTGGAGAGACAGGTATGTAACCTAGAGACTACCCCACCTATGTGAAGCAGAGCTCCTCCACAACCCATTTCAAGTGTAACTTGGACAATTGGATGGGGAACAGGAAATTCCTCCCTGGTTTGGCACCTGTGGCTCTAATGGACACAGGCAACCTGTAAATGGTTCATCTCCTGGGCCCCTGCTTGTAAATGTTTCATCTCCTAAGCCCCTTTTTACACTTATCAAGGGTACCAGAACTTGTCAGATATTTTTTAATGCATGGATAGGCTTAAAAATGCTTCTGTGGTCATTAGCCTAGTAAACACCTATGAACCTATAAGTGTATCCAGTCAAAAATCTGAACATCTAATCAGCATAAAATGTGAATATCAAATAGCACATAAATCTTTCTGCTTTCCGAATGGAATGTGAGATACTCCTCAGAAATACACATTTAAAAAACAGAAAGACAAGAATTAGGAAAAAATATAAGTACAATATCAAACAGGCAGTACAAAATTGTAGACTTTAATGAACTGTATTGCAAAATCCTACTCCACAAGGTCTTTTATGTTTGCTTCTAAAAAGGGAGATGCAAGATATGAGGACTCTTTCTTTATAAATTATTAGTGCCATTAGTATGTTGGTCATATAGTGTGGATTTCTGTGGACTAGACATCTTCAAAAATCACATGTAATGATGGAGATTCAGAAAATTATGTAAAGGGGTAAATCAAGTGCTTGAAATAGGAAAATACCTTCATAACTAGGTATAGGACATGCAGGGACAAATAAGCTTGAGAAAAGGTGCACTCCTCCAAAACAGGGAAAGGCCTGTCCAATGGGCACCATCAGTTTCCAGACTTTCCCCCGAATTCAGCAAATGTCCATGCAGGAATAACTTATTCCTGCATGGAAGCGACTGTGGCTGTTCAGCACGGCAGCACGCCATGTATATGTATGAAGGTGCGCTGCCGTGCTGTAAAATGGACACAGGTCTGTGTACGAGTGCAGGGTGTGTGTCTGAGAGCAGTGCTCTCATAATACATGTGCCCCCTGCACACTAGAATTGCCATATGGCAATTTAAAATGAGCAAGTATGCTCATAACACCCCAACCCATCAGGGTAAGAAATCTGGACAAAGCCATAAGGGGCAATCATCCCTACAAAGCCATAAAGTTGATAGAATAACAGGTTTAGCATAAGCACGTAGAGCACACCTCCCAAAGCGTCAGAGTAAGGAATCTGGACAAAGCCATAAGGGGCAATCATCCCTACAAAGCCAGAAAGTTGCTAAAATAACAGGTTCAGCATTAGCATGGATATTCTGAAGGGTACAAATTAAAAAACACAACAAATAATTTTTTTTTTGAGATATGCAATAAAGTTTAAGCGTAGCTGCAAGGATGTGCCAGTTGCTTAGCTATGCGTAGCCCAGCTGAAACAGCAGCATAAGTTAAAAAACAATAAACATCCAGCATACACATAAGTGCAATAGTGTAATGGTTAGAGTATATACCTTGCATGTAGTCATTCACGGTTTGAGCTTCACCAAAGCCATTTCCACTTTGTATGTGTAAACATTACAACTGTAATTTATTTGTATATTTATGTAGGAAGTAACTTAGTTTTCTCAACCAGAGTAGTGTATTATACACAGATGTGAGGTGTCAGTGTAATAAAGTAGTGAAACCCCATATAAACACAAGTGCCCCATACAGTATAGTCACACAAGAATAAATTAATTACAGCACATTGGGGATGTCAGGGAAGGTAAATAAATCTATATTATGTAATGAATGATGAATCAATCCCATACAGGTGTTAGACCAATATAATAAAACATAAGAAATGCTAAGCATTGCACAGCTATGCTGACCAGGTGTAAGCCTTGTGTACATATGAATACTACATAATGAATAGCCCAGCTAAGTGGATTTGCCCATTGGTCAGCAATGCTGAACCATTCATTAAGCACAACCTTAGCTAAGCATTTGTGTCGAGCTAGCTTTAGCTAGCAGCTTTTCAAAAAAATTCATCAAAATTTGCAAAGGGCAAAGCCATATTTAAACCTTTGCAGGTGGAGTGCAGAAATAACTGGCAGCAGCTCTCTGTCCTACTGTATATAGTAGGGTGGGTAGTGGAGGGCATGAGATCATGGTAGGACTCCTGGTAAAAAACATGACGTGAGACTGCTGCTGGACCACCAGTACCAGGGCACCCAATAGCAAAGCCTGGGAGGAGAGTCTCCTGTGGTCTTGGTGAGCAGGTCCAGCACCACTATGCTGACTGAAATGGAGGGAGAGAGTGCTTGGAACAAGTGGGTCAAGAGAGAAGAGAGAGAGAGATGTCCCAACGGTAGTATTCATAGCAATAACTGTTTACCAAAGTCCAGCCTGTGTATGTGATGGATAGGTATGCATAAATGTTTCTCTATTTTACAGCACCAGCTGAGTGGGTTGTGAACCAGGAAGCCAATGCCAACAGGTTGCAAAGGCTGCGTCGCAAGGCTGGTGAGGTAACAATCTGCTTGTAGTATGTCAAAAAAATATATAAAAAGGGAGGAAATGTCATGTAAAACACGCACCAAACTGGAAAATGAATCAAAAAAAACAAGCAGTAGATTAAGCCGCTCTAAACACACCCCTATTTTACATAGATATAAATGACAGTAAAACATTCAAAATGTCCTTTTATAAAAAACATATATCATGTGTGTATTTTTATTATTATTTTTATTTTAGTGCTAAAAAGCACTTGATATTGATGCATTCATTTAGACCAGGAGTTCTATCAGCTACCAAACTGATCTGCCACAAAGACTCCTTACATTCCAGAATCAAGTTAGTGTCCCCTATAAATTCCATCTGTGGAACAAAGTCTATTACTGGAAAAGTGAACTTCTTAAAGTTCATACATTGATGTTTAAAACGTAGAATATATAAGCATACATGTGCCATAAAGAAAAAGGATTTTACCAATGCTTTAGCCAGGCATGCCAGTCAATGTATAAACTTTAAGAAGTTAACTTTTTCAGTAATAGACTTTGTTCCACAGATGGAATTTATAGGGGACACTAGTTTGATTCTGGAATGTAAGGAGTCTTTGTGGCAGATCAATCTGATAGCTGATAGAGCTCCTGGTCTGAATGAATGCATCAATATCAAGTGCTTTTTAGCACTAAAATAAAAATAAAAATAATAATAAAAATTTATACATGATATATGTTTTTATAAAATGACATTCTGAATGTTTTATTGTCATTTATATAACATGACAGTTTTATGGTATGATTTTATGCCTTTAATTTAGGAAGTGATATGTAAAGTCATGTGATGATCTATGTAAGATAAAAGGGGTGTGTTTAGAGAGGTTTAATATTTTCTGAAGAAGTTCATGTGGAATAAATTTGGACAAAAGCGCTAAGAGAATTGTGTTCGCTCCTTCATTTCATCTACTGCTTTTGGTTTTTGAAAAAAATGTGTATGGTTTCTACTGAATAAATCAGACAATATGACAGTAATAGTCCCATATAGGTCATATTTAAATAAAAGTGGAACTACCTGGCAATAAAGTTCTAAATCCTGGACTGGTTGTGTTTACTCTGGTATTGTATGGCTTGACATGTTGCATTCACCAAGATCTGACATCTGAATAGTAATGTTGTGTCAACCACTGTTAAACACACTGTGCTGCATAAAAAATATGTCTAGGAATGTCTGTCTAAGAATGTTGTAATTACAAGGCCAGATTGTATATCAAGAGAGACTTAGAAAGAAAACACTGAAGGAAGAGACAGCAATTTCTCAATAGCTCACTCTGATAAAACACAAATTGTTGTATTTTTAGCAGACACATCCATGAGGATAGAGATGCCAATTAACTTGTATATCCTTGCAGTACTCACAACTTTAATGATCATTGCTCTAATACTTACTCTACAGGTATTACTACAATACCCTATGGCCTTAGATTGGGCAGTGATATGTTTGTACACAGTGTATACTTCAGCCATCTTATAGCTACATTCTACTTCTCTTACCTGGTAGACCTGTGGGGGAAATGTTTGTTAACACTACCTGACTGTTTCTACACATATTCTCAGATTCCTAGTTAAAATTATTATACATACAGCTTACTACAGCTCCCAGGATTCGTACCACGGCTGTGTCTGCTAAAAATACAACAATTTGTGTTTGGTGAATGCAACATGTCAAGCCATGCAATACCAGAGTAAACACAACCAGTCCAGGATTTAGAACTTTATTGCCAGGTAGTTCCACTTTTATTTAAATATGACCTATATGGGACTATTACTGTCATATTGTCTGATTTATTCAGTAGAAACATCTAAACACACAAATCAATGGGTATGTTTTACACCAAACCTACTGTTGGGACATATGTCCTATTGTTCAACAAATATTGAAATGTGTTTCTATTAATGTTCCATGTTGAAATGCTATCATTGGTGGCCTGCTGCTATCAATGTAACATGCATGCCATTGTAATGGCAGCTATAGCTCCATATATGCATGTGTTCTGTTTGCTATGCAACTGTTCCAAATCTGTTGTTTTGGGTTAATGGGAATATCTATGCATGCTGTTATAACTAATCCTGGCTTGTGTTGACTATTACTAACCCACATATGTTCTAAAACTACAACACCATAGCACATTTGGGAAGGCTGGTCTCAGCGGACCCACCTCTCTCACCTCATTTGGCCGTGGCACCTGGCCTCAGCACATCTGGGACCCACCCCAGGACCTCCTCGTCTGCTGGTTCTGCACCACCTTCAGGTGGAACCACCTCAGGGGATGGGGCTTGTCACCCCCTGGGAGCAGGCACAGACAGGATACTGTCACCCAAAGCCAGTTCCAGGGATTGGTGCGTAGGGAGCTCCAAAAGAAGTTTGTAGATCTGCTACACCAGCTTGAGGGTTGCATGGTGCAATTAGAGGGCCAGCCTGCTACTCCTGCTCAGCCCCCAGCACTGCCACCTTTGGGGCCGTGAAGGTGCAGTAGTGACTGCCCATGGGTGGGGACCTCAGTCCCACTGTTTTCATTTGGGGGCTCATGGGCTTCCGATTTCCAAACACCCCTCCCTGTTCAAGGTGTTTACCCCCCACATGTGCCATATTCCCCCTGTATGCTGTCTTGTCTGTCTTGTTTGTCTACCTACCCAACCTACTTCCACAAATATACCTACTATCTTTCCCCAACATCCCACTCTCACCTTAAAAAAATAAAAAAGGGCAATCTGCCCCCCCCCAAAATGTTCACCCCATACATAAATATCTATTTCACACACATGTCTACTGGACACATGTAATCTGGTCTAACTGGCTTCACAACATATTATTGTTGTCCTCACCCCTTTCTCAGGGGTTTAAGTGTCCAAATATACCTCCAAATTCAGTATATATGCATATCTCTTGCTGTAGAAGAAATAGACAGCTATGGGCCTTACCTACACCTGTCCTGCACATTTCTAGCTACTTTCCCTATTGCCTTTCTCTCTGCATGCCTCCTTTTTCACCACTTTCTTATCACCCCTTTTTTCTTTTCTTTTAAAGAAATTAGAGTGGGGGGTAAGTGGGAGTAAGCTCTTTTAAGCAGTAGTAAGCGGGATTAAGCCTGTTTGCATGGTGCTAAGCAATGCCTACACAGATTAAACACTTTTAAGGCTGTCTGTAAGCATATTTAACCGGACGTTAGCATTGCTTACCACCGTGCAAACCCGCGCAAACCCACACAAACCCACTTACAACTGCTTAAAAGTGCCTTAATCACTCTGTATCCAACAGCCCTTAGTCTGGCCAGCAACAAAATAATCAGCCCTTGCAAGTCTTGAACCCAAGACCCTGCACACAATATCCACAGCAATTTATTACTAAGCCATCTGAGCTGTAAATAAGTTTGATGTTTTCTCAAACATATCATGCAGCACAGTCATTCAACAGTAGGGAAAATGTATTCATATATATATATATATATATATATATATATATATATATATAATATATATATATATATATATATATATATATATATATATGTGTGTGTGTGTGTGTGTGTGTATATATATATATATATATATATATATATATATATATATATATATTTATATATATATATACACACACACACACACACACACACACACACACACACACACACACACACACACACACACACACACACACACACACACATATATATATTTATATACACATCTCTCTCTCTCTCTCTCTCTCTATATATATATATATATATATGTGTGTGTGTGTGTGTGTGTGTGTGTGTGTGTGTGTATGCATATATGTATGTAGTGCATTCAGACATTGGATACACACTCTGAACCTCTCACTGCAAAACATCTGACCAAATGGTGGTGAAGGGGCCCAAACTAGGGACCTCTTGTAATTATTGCCCTTATCCCTTCCTCCACAGCTGAACTTTTCTGCCTTGCAACAAAACTAGGTAGGTACTAGGCTATTTGCCCAAAGGCATTTATAGGCCTAGCCAGAATGTGTTGCCTTTTGCCACCCCTTTAGATTAGTTCCCTGTGCCTCTGTCCAGCAGAGCCATGAAGTGATCCCTGGGGTAAACTTTCTGTTTCCCATACACTTATCAAGGTTTTTCTTAAAGAGTGTTAGCGAGGAGCTCTGCCTAATATAGACTGGAATCTTGTTCTAAAGCATGGGAAGTCTCTGAGACAGGAATCTATCCCTCCAGCATGTCCTATTTATTGTTGTGGTAAGGTTTAGATCCCTAGAGTGTGTGGCTCGAGGGGATAAGTTTTTCTTTAGGTGGAGCATGTCCATCAATTCTGGGATGGACATGGCCTTGTATGTCAGGCAGAGATCACCTCTGAGTAGACGGTATGCAACCGTGGACAGCTGGAGTTTTTTCAGTCAAGCAGCATAGGGCATCTGTTTGAGGCCAGTGATCCTCTTGGTGAGGTACTTCTGTAGTCTTTCCAGCTGTTGCAGGTAATTTGTAAGGTACATCCCAAATGGGGCATTGTACTCTATGATGGGTCTGATGAGTGATGAGTAGAGGGGCACAATGACCTCTTTTGATCTGGATGTGAACCCTTTTGTGATTAGGTGGGCCACATAGAAGGATTTTCTAACCAGTTTGGCAATGTGATTATCAAAGGAGAGATTACTACCTACTTGGGTCCCCAGATCCCTTATTGTGTCTTCTGTATTTAGGGGAATACCACCTATCTGGTAGTTTGTGTGTACTTTGTTTTTTCCAAAGGGGATGACTATGCACTTTTTGGCATTTAGCTTGAGGCCATGATTTTGACACCAGGTATCCATCTCAGTGAGACCCTTTTGGAGGATGTCTGTGTCAGCTGGAGAGTCAATTATAGCCCCTAGTTTGCAGTCATCTGTGAACTTGGTCAGCCATAGTCCTCCTGTGCTTGCTTCAACCTCTGAGAAGTATATGTTGAACAAGAGCGGTCCTAGGACTGAGCCCTGGGGAACGCCACTTGTAACTGGTTTAGAGTTGGACCTAGCTCCTGCAACTCTCACCCATGTGGGTTCTGTCCGCGAGCCATTTGGCAACCCATCTTGTGATGTAGGGGTTTATGTTCAGGCTGCTGAGCTTGTCTATAATACCAGAATGGGGAATAGTGTCGAAGGCCTTTGCGAGGTCTAGGTAGGCTGTGTGTACTACCTTTCCCTCATCTATAGCCTTGGTAACTGTCGCAAAGAAGTCCACCATGTTTAGGAGGCATGATCTGCCCTTAACAAAGCCGAACTGGGTAGGGTCCAGTGTTTGGAGGTTCCCAATGTCTCTTTTAATGAGTTCCATGATGATGAGCTCCATAGCTTTTCAGACCAAGCTAGTCAGGCTTATAGGGCGTTAGTTCCCGGGGTCTGTTGTGGCTCCACCTTTGTGGAGTGGAATAACCATTGCTGTGCACCACTCTTTGGGTACATAGCTTGTGGAGAGGCTGAGTTTGAACAGTGTGTTTAGGTGTGAGGTTAGTTCATCTTTGAGCTCATGTAGGATGCAGCCTGGGACACCTTCCAGTCCCTTTGATGCTGTGTTTTTGGCTTTGGAGAGGGCTGTTTTAACCTGAGTGTCTGTGATTTCAGGGGCTCTACATTCTTCTGGTATGGTTATGGGCCCTTTTGGGGGTGAGAGGAGGGTGAAGTTTGCACTCAATCTGTCTGCCAGGATGTTGGCGATATCGGTCGGTTCAGTGTATTTTGTGCCATTCTGCACTACCTCCGAGCAGATCTGAGCACTGCCACTTAGATTCTTGACGTAGCTAAAGAATGCCTTGTGGTTATCTTTGGAGTCCTTGGCAATTTTTCTTTCAAAGCTCACCTTGGATGATTTTATGAGGGATTGTAGTTTCTTGCTGATATTGATCAGGGATGTCTTCCCTTCTTGGGATTTTACTCTTTTCTGTACTAGTTTCCTTCTTCTACTGTATAGCTTGTTTATGGCAGGGGTCCACCAGACTGGTTTCCTTTTCTTTGAGGAGTGAGTCTTGGTTTTGCTTGGGATAGCACTATCCATGCATTCTGGTAGGTGCCTGTAGAATGCATTAGCAAAGAATTTTGCAGCTTGGACAGCGTTATCCTTTAGTATGGGGGCTTTGAAACTTTCCACCTTGGTCTTAAGTAATGTAAAGTTTGCTTTTGAAAGATTTTCATGGTTGTTTCCTTGTCCAGGGGTAAGGGTGGAACGTGGATATCCAAAATGATTTGTTTATGGTCAGAACTAACCAGCGAGGCGTTGACCTCCAGTGTGGAACACCGATCGCCCATGTTGGTGATGACCAGGTCCAATATGTTGTCACCTCTGGTGGGAGTGTTGTCCATTTGATCCAGGGTATTTGAGTTTATAAATTCTAGGAAATGTTGGGCAAGAGAGTTAGTACCTGAGTAGTTCTCCCAGTTAATGTTTGGGTGATTGAAATTACCCAATATTAGGGTGTTTGGTAAGACCTTTATGTTTCCCAGTGTTTCCAGAAATGTGGAATGGTGGTCCTGGAACATAGTGGGTAATCTGTAGCAAGCTACAATTTAAATTGCAGTTTTGTTCATTGTTAGTTGCACATGGATGATCTCTGAAGCATAGTGCTGTGCCACTAATCTGGAGGTGTGAGTATCCTTGATGAATATGGATACGCCCCCGCCTTTTTTATTTCGGTCCGGGTTCTGTGACCAAAATGTATGGTATGAGTTGTAGCTTGGTAGTACTAGGGTGCTCTCCTGAGCCTTAAACCAGGTTTCTGTTACCACACATATATCGATTTTCTCCATACTGAGGAGTGCCTCGAGTGCATGCATTTTGATGTTTAGATTTCTGGCATTGAGTAGCATTACCCTCAGTTTTTTGTTACTTGTGCTATTTACGGCGGTGGGTTTGTCTTATGAGCCTTGCCTAAAAAAGGCACTATGGGGGTGGCAAGAGTCTTGGCCAGTATTCAAAAGCCTAAGGGTGACAGGTGCAAGCCATCTCTAGTGAAGTAGCGTGGCTTGTCAAGCATGTCATCCCAGGTGGACAGACACTGGATCCCTTTTGAATGACACCAGAAACTTAGCCAATTGTTGAAATTGATATTTTTTTCTTTATACCGTGGTATCATTCTTGGTGAGGGCAGGATGCTACTCAGGGTCAGGGTCATACCGGCCTGGGCTATGTGATCTGAGAGCTCTTCCATGTCTCTTTTCATATAGTCCAGGGAGGTGTGGCTCAGGTCATTCACACCAACATGGACAATGACAGAGTCATATTTGTACTTGTTCTGGAATGACCTGAGTACTTGTGTTATGTGGCAGATCCTGGCACCCGACAGGCAGCTAACAATAACCTTCTCCTTATTCAGCTTACTGAGTGGGATGTCAGTGTGCCTGACTGTAGTGTCACCTATTACTAGTATGTTGGGTATGTTATTTTGCCTTAAGGGCTGTGATTGCGTGGCACACTGGTTTTGTGAAGTATGTGTTTCATGGTTTGTGTTGCGGAGTGGAGGTTGCTTGAATGTCTGCTTTGGAGATCTCTGTTGCTTTTGAAGATTTTTATTTAGAGCCTCCGAGTATGTTTTTGTGTATTTATGTGTGTTTTGCCAGTGCTGGTTTAATGGGTCTATGTGAGACTGGTGGTGTGATGCAAGCATTTCCCTTCTCCTCCTGACTGTCTGATCCAGTCTTGGGTTGAGAGAGCTTAGCCTCCAGTATGGCTGTATAATTGCATCTCTTGCATGTATTAGTGTTTGGTGGTAGGAGGAGAGGGTTGTCTCTGTACATGAGGCAGTTGTAACATTGCCTCAAAATGCCCAGATTCACCAGTTGGACTGGAGAGTACACCTGAAACTGCCCTTTGGACATGCCTGGATAGGTACAGTGAACTGTTTTACTGAATGGCTGGTAAAGTTGAATAGAGAGCCTTGTCATTCTGTACAGTATAGGGGGGGGTCTAGTGCTAGGGTTTATAAGTGCTTGCTATGAGTTTTGAGCAAGTGCCAGGCTGAGAAATGAATGGATTGAGTGCTTAAGTTGAAAGTTTGTCTAGTTCCAAGGGAAAAATTGAAGAAACTTTGTGGAGCCAGGAATAGTTATACCCTAGCTAACTGGCTGGTACACAAAACCATGCAAATGTGGTTTTTATAGCAGGGAAATGAAAGAGATAGAAATTAGCCCAAAATGGCCAATAAACTATCAATTTCTTGGCTGAAACCACTCCTCCAGGGACAGATAGGCTGCTCAAAGCTCCCCTTTCTCACAGGTGAACAAAGAAACTTCCTTCTATTCAAGTAAGGTATGGGCAAACACAGATTTGTAACACAGTCCTAAATTCAGCACTAACCTGAAAACTGGACTATACTAGCTTAGAAAGGTGGGAAGCAAGTATATTTCTTTTTCAGAAAATAAAGCAGATACAATCAAAAGGATACTTATTGTTATATATCTCAGATCAGAGTTGTAGAATATATATATATATATATATATATATATATATATATATATATATATATATATATATATATATATCTAGGTTTACTATCAAAATGCTGGCGTGCAATTGCCTGACTATGAAATGTATCAACATGTTATAGTTCATAACGCAGGTGATGTGAGCAAACATTATCATTGCGAATGGACTGTGCATTCGCAATTATAACGTTCGGTCATGTAAGGGGATCGTGGTACAGTGCAGTTAGGGAAATACATCCCTTTCCTCACTGTAGTGCGATCTCAGAGTTGGAATATTAAATTAGGGGGAGTGCAGGGTGCTTGCCCCCCCTGCATAGATGTGAGTGTAGGCTAATTAGGTAGGGAGTTAAGGGAAGGGTGGGAGTGCTGTTAATTGTCGAAAATGTCTCAATTAACAGCTGTTTTTGACATTAGGTGCATACGGAAACGTTCATTTCCAATGTTAAAATTCGAAGTTAGGTACACATTTTTATTTTATTTTTGAATTTTTGATAGTAAACCATATATATATATATATATATATATATATATATATATATATATATATATATATATATATATATATATATATATATATAAAACAATAGAAAATGAACAAACTGATTTAAACAAGTTACCCAATTAACCAGAAAAAAGCTTAAAACTAAGCCCTGTTCCAGCAGTCGTCAATCAGACAAGTTCTAACTGCACACTCCTGCTACTAGGGTGCAGGGGAACCTTCTCCAAAAAAGATGGCCTGGATCAGTGCTGAAGTTATTCAAACAAAGCTAGATTCAGCAGGCCTGAATCTGGTCTATGCTACAGCAACAAGGCACACCAGTTTCATAATAAGCCTGTGACCAGAAATTCCCAGCTCAGAAGGGCAGACTCCAGCCTCTCCTCCCACAAGAGTGCAGACCACAAACCTTCTTAATGTAGAATAACTGGCCTGAAGCCCTAGTGCTTAAGCCAGAATGAATACACTTTTAGAATAGCAGACACTGAGCTTTCAATCAGCAATTCCCAGCTTAGAAGGATGTAAGCTACCTGTCCTGCCACAACAGTGCAGGCCACAAGCCTTCTTAATGTAAAACAACCAGTATAAAGCCCAAGTGCTTAAACCAAAAGACTTAGAATAATAGTTACAATTTAATCAGGCTACTACCAAGCAGTAATAAATGCAGCAAAGTAAATAAAACTGAGTACTTTTAAGAAGAGGCAAAAGCAAAATAAAGTAGGAGGAAAGACAAATACAGTAAAAGCAGATGAATAAAGTGCAATTTTTTTTATAGTAAAGTGCAAGGAGGAGAGAAAGGAAGAACCTAAGTGGGTTGGCCTTCTCAAGTCACCACAGGTATCACAAGGGATAAGAAACTAAGAGTAATGCTACTCAACCCTAGAAGTCTAAACCTCAAGATGCATGCACTCAAAACTCTCCTTAGCATGGAGAGCATCGATATCTGTGCAGTAACAGAAACCTGGTTCAAGGCTCCCGAGAGCACCCCAGCACTACCAGGTAATACCTCATACCATGCTTTTCAGCCCCAAAACTTGGACCGAACCACAAAAGGAGGGGGAGTATCAATATTCGTCAAAGATACCCACACCTCCAGGTTCGTGGCACAGCACGAAGCATCAGAGACTATCCATGTGCAACTAACAGTGGGTAAAACTGCCTTCCAGTTTATAGCCTGCTACAGACCACCCTCCCAAACCCAGGAACCCCACTCAGCCTTCCTGAGAACACTGGAAAATATGAAGGTCTCTCCAAACACCATTATATTGGGTGACTTCAACTACCTAAACATAGACTGGGAGCATTACTCTAGCTCCAACACCTTAGCCCAAAGGTTCCTAGAATTTATAAACTCAAATGTATGGAACAACTTGTTACCACTCACACAAGAGGGGAAAACATACTGGATCTGATCATCACCAACATGGGGGCTCTATGCTCCAGACCAGAAGTGTATCCCTCACTGGTAAGATCAGACCATAAACTAATCTCACTGGATATTCACATCCTGACCCCACCCCCTGCCCAGAAAACCACAGTGAAAAACATCTCTAAAGCAAATTTCACACTCCTCAAAACCGAGGTGGAATCATTCAAAGCCCCCGGGCCTGTGGAAAATACGGCCCAGACCGCAGAATCCTTTATAAATGCATTCTATGAACACCTTCAGGAATGCATAGATCATGCAATCCCAAATAAAACCAAGACCCAATCCTCCAAAGGCAGGCGTCCTGTCTGGTGGACCCCAGCCATAAACAAACTATACAATAGAAGGAAGAAGCTACTACATGATAGAGCAAAATCCCAAAAATGGAAGGCATCTCTGATCAGTATTAGCAAAAAACTACGGGCACTCATAAAATCGTCTAAGGCCAGCTTCGAGAGAAGAATTGCACAGGACACTAAGGATAATCACAAGGCTTTCTTTAGTTATGTTAGGAACCTGGGTGGGAATTCCCAGATATGCTCAGAATTAGTCCAAAATGTCAAAAAATACACCGAGCCCACAGACATTGCCAACATCCTAGCTGACAGGTTCAGTGCAAACTCCCCCCACCACCAAAAGGGCAAATATCTATCCCAGCAGAGTGCTGCCCCCCTGACATCTCAGATGCTCAGGTAAGAGCCACCCTGTCCAAAGCAAAAAACACAGCATCAATGGGACCAGACGGTGTCCTGGTCTGCGTCCTACATGAACTCCAAGAAGAGCTAAACACAAACATAAAACTACTGTTCAATCTCAGCCTGACTACAGGATATGTACCCAAAGAGTGGCGTACAGCAACAGTGGTCCCTCTCCACAAAGGTGGTGCCTCAACGGATCCTGGAAACTATCACCCCATAAGCCTGACTAGCTTGGTCTGCAAAGCTATGGAAAGGATCATCATGGACCTCATAAATAAAGATATTGGGGACCTACAGACACTGGATCCTACCCAGTTTGGCTTTGTTAAGGGCAGATCCTGCTTCTTAAACCTGGTCAATTTCTTTGAAACAGTCACCAAGGCCATTGATGAGGGGAAGGTGGTCCACACAGCCTACCTGGACCTCGCAAAAGCCTTCGATACAATACCCTACTAGGGCATTATAGATAAGCTCACCAGCTTAAATATAAACCCTGTGTCACTAGATGGGTTGCAAACTGGCTCAAGGACAGAACCCACATGGTTAGAATTGCTGGAGCCATGTCAGACTCCAAACCAGCTACAAGTGGTGTCCCACAAGGCTCAGTCCTGGGACCTCTCTTTTTCGGTATATATTTCTCGGAGGTACAGGCCAACACAGAAGGACTGTGGCTGACCAAGTTCACAGATGACTGCAAACTAGGGGCCATAATCGACTCTCCAGCCGACACAAGCATCCTACAAAAGGGCCTCATAGAAACAGACAACTGGTGCCAGAGCCATGGCCTCAAGCTAAATGCCAAAAGTGTATAGTCATCCCCTTTGGCAAAAACAAAGTGCCCACAAATTACCACCTAGGTGATAATCCATTAAGTTTGGAAGAAGTAATTAGGGACCTGGGGACCCAAGTTGATAGCAATCTCTCATTTGAAAACCACGTGGCCAAAGTGGTTAGAAAAACATTTTATATAGCCCACCTAATCATGAAGGGATTCACATCTAGATCAGGGGAGGTCATCGTGCCTCTTTACTCATCCCTCATCAGGCCCATAATTGAGTACAATGCCCCTTTTGGGATGTACCTTACCAGACACCTGCAGCAACTGGAAAGACCCCAAAAGTACCTCACCAAGAGGATCAAAGGGCTCAAACAGATGCCATATGCTGCCTGGTTAAAGAAACTCCAGCTCTACTCAGTGGCATACCACCTGCTCAGAGGCGATCTGTGCCTGATGTATAAAGCCATGTCCAACTTGGAATTAATGGACATGCTGCACCTCAGAAAATCCAAATCCCATCGAGCTATGTGCTCGAGAGACTTGAACCTCAGCACTGAAATAAATAGGACATGCTGGAGGGACAGATTCATAACCCAGAGGCTCCCTTTACTCTGGAATAAAATCTCAGTCCAGGTTAGGCAGAGTCTATCATTGACTCTCTTCAAGAGGAATCTTGATGAGTGGATGGGAGATCATAGGTTTACACCGGGTATCACTTCTGTGTCACTGTTAGACAGAGGCACAGTATACTAACCTCGAAATAGGGCATAGCAAAATTCATTTAAAATGGGTGGCGAAAGCCAAACACACTCTGGCTAGGCTTATAAATGCCCTAGGGCAGATAGCCTAGTATGAACCTATGAGCCTATGAAGTCTTCTCTCTGTATTAAGTTGAGTGAACACTAGACTCAGAATATGATCTCACTGTACTTGGTTAAGTGAGCAAATGAGATGGACCCAGGAGGAGAGGAGGAGTGTTCAATATATATATATATATATATATATATATATATATATATATATAGAGAGAGAGAGAGAGAGAGAGTATAGAGGGTACACAGAATAACAAATAGCCATTATTCCTACAGCTTCTATCTTTTCACATGGCCAGAGTCTGATTCTTTCCTACAAATGAGAATTGTTGCATGAAAACATATACTCACCACAATGGAACGGACATGACACCACACATTTTGCATGCATATAAATGTTTATTTGTGTACTATTTCAGCTGTTTATGCCATTTCATATAGCATTTAAGTGTTTGAAAATACATAACTGATTAATGCAACTCAAAGAAAACATATGATATAGTAATTCACAAAAAATAAGGTACTTTGCTGTCTAGGCTAAAGCCTTCAGGTAGTACAACAGTAAAAACACACTTGCCTTGAAGACAAGAACCAATCACCACTTAATTACAGATGTAATTCAACAGCCTCCAATTACACTCTGTAGTCAACTCCCTAGGGGGAAAAGTATCACTTGTCACAATGTAAATGTATCCATTACATAACAATGCTTAACTTAAATGGTACTATCACACTGACAAACAGAACTGTGTGCAAAACAATAAGCTCTAGCCCACCACTGTCCCCATTCTGAAATGTATAAAAATGTCCAGCCATATACCTTTATGTTTCTTATTACTGCTATTCCTCACATGTTCTAACAGGTTAGGTTAAAATATTTAATACCCCTCCCCCATATAATGTCTTACAAGGGCATATAACAGTATTCTCTATACACTGACCTCTTGACTGTACAGGCTCACACATGACCATCTGTAGCCCTCATATATATATATATATATATATATATATATATATATATATATATATATATATATATATATATATATAGACCCTACCCCACAACTTGTGTAGGAGTCCACAACATCACTGGAATGATAGCAGGAATGTCAGCACTAAATAATGATAGACCATACCTATCAAGCTCTTACTGTATGACATCTGGACAAAACCTGGTATATAAGTGGAGGACAGAGGCTGAAACACAGGGCCATATTTGAAATATTGCTGCTATACACTGTGAAATTTGCTGGTTTTACATGATTGGTTGCAACATACTCTTACTGAGGAATATGAAGTCAGAAACACAAATGGATATTGCCATGTACTGATAGCAATCAACAGAGAGAATCCCACTGATTTGTCAAAGACAAGACCTGTATGAGGAACAGACAAAACATAACAGCCAAACTTCTGGCCATCATGTGGATAGCCCCACAGTTTAGAGCTATGCAAACAGACTGCATTCTATGCAAAACTAGCATGTACACACAAACCCTGTAAAACTAGCAGTATTCAATGCATATAACAGCAATACTCACACACTGTCCCTAGGTCTGGAACTTTATACAAACATGTAGTTGGCCTGTGCCCACAAGTCTTGTTGTAAGAGGTATTCCTACCTGCTGTCTGTAACACTGCTGCCCCCACACATGAAGGATGTCTTCCATACAGGCAAGGTAAAGGGACAGCGCCCACATGATGTAGATATTTATAGTATTGGGTTGCTATGACATTAGCAATTGTAAGAACTACACAGCTGCCTGCATGCAATTAGCAAGTGTGGAACAGCAATTGGTGCAGTGGCCATCACCTGAACATGAGCATCACCTACAAAAGCCATGCTTCAATCTATTCAAACCAGCTCAATCCCATTAGTAGAGAGACAGAGACAAAAATATAAAATTGGAAACAACATAAACAAAACCTAAAAAAAAAAAAAAACAAGAAGACAACTTGTACACAGAGGTAACATAAAAATAAACCAGGTATGTGAAACATGTAAGCATGTAATTGAATGTAGTACTTGGTCTGTAATAATGGGATAGATGATTATGAAGGATGCATATGTGCCATCAATACTTGTAATGATGTCCAGCTGAACAACTGCTATAGACATAGCATATGGCTCTGTCTGCAGTAGGCCATACCTGTCAACTGTGCAGATCTTCACAGAATGTCAAGATTTAGCCATCATAGTGTTTGTTCTGTTCCTCCAAACATCTATATTAGTCTGGCAAATAGTTGGAGATGGAAGTAATAAAGTAATGACAGACACATGAGTTTCAGATGCCACCACCTTCAGAACAGTCATGGTAATGCGAAATGTATCATGCTACAAACTTCATAAGTTTGTAATAGGCATATCTACGATCTGTCCCTATATATCCCCCCTAATTTTAGGCTTTGTCCACATGTGAAGCTCTAAGAGGTGGAGAGGTCGGGTCACAGCTGAAGAGCCTGACATACCCTGGGAAAGGACAGCTCACATATGGCAACCACTAGAGTATTTGTCAAAATGTCATATCTGTGCCACTGCTAGGTCAGTTAATGGGATGTTGCCCATATCCATATGTTACCTGTGAATATGAGTATTATACATGTTTGTATTGTAAATCTAGGATACCTGTATAGGGCATGAGCATAGTAAAGCAATGTTGCAGATGTGTGTATTAAACTGCATGTGATATATTGAATTAACAACATTCAACTGTACAGTATTCTGCTGAACAATGTTCACAGTTGTGACAGATATCTGTAGTCACATACACATATACTTGTGTTATGTCAGCTATATTAATACTTTATCAAAATTGATTTCCATGTTGTCACCCAGTGATGTGGACCAATGCCCAGAAGTCCTGGTATAACAGGTTCAGACGTATGATTGAGCTGCAAGACTGTAAATACAGTATGCCATACTGACATAGAACACAAATGTATACCAGGTATCCCCTGAGCATATGTATGTATGCGTATGTTCAGCTGAAAGGCACAGAAGTAATAACATGGGTCACAAGCAGTCCAGAAAATAGGATGTGCATGTTGCACATGTGTGTAATATCACTGTCACTGCATACAACAAAATAAAATGTGTACTGCTACTGATTGTTGCATTGCCATGACACTGATATGGGTGCTACAGTACAGATGCTTATCAGGTAGTAATCAGAGAAGTGTACAACTGTGTAATGACCCACTGTCGATGCCTATCACTAAAAGCTATTTCAACACCCACATATACTAGATATCAAAGTGTATACACCCCTGTTGGAATGCCAGGTCTGTGTGCTGTATGCTAATGAGACCACAAAAAGTAATGTCAAAATGTTTCTCACCTCAGATGTGACCCATAACCTGTACAATTCTATTGAAAAAGAAACTAAGCTGTTTCATGGAAGGTGAGCAACCATTGCTAAGTGAAGATGTGATATGACATTAGAGTACAAACCAAGACAAATGGATGCTGTAATCATCTCAGCAGGTGTTTACACAACATATCAGTGTAAAGGTATGCACACACATTCATCTGGCTTACTGTACTGAGTATTAATTACCATATGTTTTCAGAAGACAGGTTGTTATGTTCCCTGTTGAATTGAGCAGGCTATATGTCACATCACAGGTGGGGATTGTGCTGACGTGCTTTTGTGGGGTCCTGTTTCAAATGCACAACTACCATGCATTGTAACAGGAGTGTGTACACTTTATATCCATTCTAGCTATATGGAATCAGCAGTATCTGACCTGTACAACCAGCCTCCACCAACGATAGAGTAATCTCCCTTGGTGGACAGCAGCAAGACACAAAGAACATAATAGGTCACTATAGTGGCTGTACAGGGACACATAGGTGCAGATCACAACTTGGAAGCAAGTGCATCTCTATCTGGGCAAGCATGTAAGTTCACAGGTGACTTACTGTAAGGCTGACTATGACTAGAAATCACACATATCCAAACCACCAAGGCCAGTTGGTGGACATCACAACTTGGAAGCAAGTGCATCTCTATCTGAGCAAGCATGTAGATTCACAGGTGACTTACTGTAAGGCTGACTATGACGAGAAATCACACATATCCAAACCACCAAGGTCAATTGGTGGACAGCAGCAAGACACAAAGAACATAATAGGTTGCTATAGTGGCTGTACAGGGACTCATAGGCGCAGATCACAACTTGGAAGCAAGTGCATCTCTATCTGGGCAAGCATGTAGGTTCACAGGTGACTTACTGTAAGGCTGACTATGACTAGAAATCACACATATCCAAACCACCAAGGCCAATTGCAACCATGTTTCCACATATGTATGCAGTCTCAGAGGTAGTAACACAAGTCAACCTGTACGGGGGGTAAAG
This sequence comes from Protopterus annectens, assembly GCF_019279795.1. Lineage (NCBI taxonomy): Eukaryota > Metazoa > Chordata > Ceratodontiformes > Protopteridae > Protopterus > Protopterus annectens. Next base: position 1,345,199,426 of record NC_056733.1, on the reverse strand, counting down.
CACACCTCATACACACATGCCATGATACAGGCAACCTGCATCAGACAGGATAGGTGGGAACAGTGGCACCCTTATGCACATTAACCACACTCCTGCCCTTATCTATGGCGAGCATGTACATAATGCCTACTGATGGCAACAACAGCAAGTCTCCATGGGGCATGAGAACATCACAGTCAGCTTCCTACATGAACTCAGGCATCTGCTCACAGCTCCATCACACAATATAGTCAAACACAGACTTGACACCATTCACACACCACTGTCATCCCTCTACACAGAAATGAATGGAGAATAGTGGATTATGCCATTAAGTGTCTAACACTGGGGGAACTAGAAAGGTCAGGGCCAGAAGTGTAATCAAGATGTCAAAGCCATAATAGCTTACAGTGTTATGGTATAGTCTGGATAATTTTCAAGTAATATACACTGTTGATGTGCACATGGACAACCGTATGAGGTCCTGTGACCGTTTTTCCTGTTTCTGTCTTCCAGGTACAATGCCCCGGCAATGTTTGCCAGCATTCACGAACTTTGAGAATGACACAATTATCTATTCATCATCCAGCATCATGGCATACTATTCGACTGCAGGGCCCAGGATCTGCAGGAGAGGACCGCCCTGTAGAACTAGCTCGTCCACAGGGTAAATGATGTCAGCCTGCACAGCCGACATTATGAGCAGGTGTGGCATTGTTGCACTGACCTAATCCACCATGCCCATCATCGTGCTGCTGCTGTTAGTAGGGACCAACTAGCCACAGGAGGGGGTCATGCCATCCAGTCCCCACTGACACATGCTGAGGAGCTCCTCACCAGCCTTGGGGCACCCGCCCGCCAGACAAGCCAGCAGGCTGATAGCATTGTGGAGGTGGGTGCAACCCATACAATGGATGAGGAGCGTGCAGGTAAGGCCCCAGGGCACATTACTAGACCACTGTTGCTTATCCATTTTTATCTGTAAAGTATTTACATGCATATGTTAGATAAGATAGTCTGTTCCTGGCGTGTAGTAATAGACAGATGTGCATAATCCTTAGTACTGTGGGTTTGTACTGTCAATGTGCTGAAATGCTGCTTCTACCCTGTATTAATGCCGCAGGTGTGGCTACTGACATTACTTCTCTCACACAACTATTTAGGTCCCTCTGGTATACAACTGGGGCAGCAGCCTGTAGGTGGTGAGCATGGAGTTGTTTTTATTCAGGTTTGCCAATACACCGGCCATGTTATGGCCATGCTATTTGCCATGCACACATTTAATACACCTACCCATAATGCATGCTGTACATGTTCATTTTTGTTGCTGTTAACTGCAGTGCATGACAGTGGTCACCATGGTGGCATATCTGAAGAGTATGTAAGATTCCTGCAGTATACCTAACAACCTGTCAGTGCAAGATGTGTGGATAGAGATGAGCATAATGGTGGGACAAATGGCCTACAGTAGGGGCATGTCTGAAACATTACCCTTATACAGTGGATACAACAGTGTATACACCACTATTACAATGGCAACTGTTCCTGATATAAACGGCAGACCACAATAGCACATTCCACACCTTTTACAACCTGTAATGTGATCCTAACATGAGCAATGAATGTGTAATATGGAATCCTATGTTAGGACAACAAATATGGGGAATACAAACCTTACCAAACACTGGAAGCATATGTCTGCACACACTCCAAATAACATATTGTGGAAGCAGATTGTGATGTACTCACAGCATTCACTCTTCTTGAGTACACACCTACCATCAAGTACAGGGCTTCAATGTCACACCAAGTAATGGTCTGCTCTCCAAGAAGTATGTCCATGACATTTGCCCACTCACCTGCAACAGAGGCAGCCGTGGCTTACACACATCTTACAAACCATGAAATGGATCCCATATCTGAAAGGTGGCACTCAGGAGTGGGAAAAGTAGCCTTACCTCACCATTGCATATACCATGACAAACGGTTCAGACAATCATCTATGTGTATATGAACTATGGGACTACACTGATGTAGAAAATAAACAGATGCCCATCCAAAACAGATGACATAACATGTTGCAAACTGGTCATGGAGGCTGCCCAGAAACATGTAACAACACTGAGGGACTTGCAGGAATGTCTAGCAAGTACTGCCTGTGCAGTACCTATGTCGACAATCACCTGCATTCTGCATAAGTGTGGCCTATGGGTTAGGGTAATCAGACTGAAGAGATATCCCACATGAAACATCATCTAGGGCTCTGTACAGGTAGCATAAGCATAACATCAAATCTCCCAAAGGCATGTGTTGCAATGTGTAATGGTGTCATGAGACCAAGACTCAAACCTACAGACAGTATTCATAAAGATACGTGTGGTGTACAAGCAATACTTCACTCCTTCTCAGGGCCACCATCTCCAATTTTTAGCTTGCTGGTGCCAGTGTATACATTTAGGGTTGCTGTTCATTAGCTGGAACTAGGCCACTAAACATGGTGTTTGGAATTTGGAACACTGCAAAATAACACTCATATGTGGCCCATAGTTGTCAGGCATCGGCAATAAGGCTGAGGATGGGGAGGGGTGTCAGCTAGAAACACAACAGTGAACTGAAGCATACATCCAAAGCTCGCTAAGAATGGCTGTATCTGAACACAGTCAGTGTTATGAATTGTGCCAGACATAACCCTGACTCTACAGCAATAGTGAAGCCACTGTGTGACCTCCAAGGGCTGTGCACAAGAGCTTACCTTGCAATCTGGCAGAGCTGGGGGAATTTTATAGGGCAGAGTGACCAAATAATGGCAAGTGAAGATGGGCCATGCTAGTATATCCCTTCCAGGAATAGTGACTACTGTAGTTCACTTAACAAGTGCTTCAACAAACCATTGTGTTAAGGGTGTGCACACTTATGCAACCCATATATTGTATGCATCTCATTCAGCATCTGCATGACTAACACATTTGTTTGATACTGCATTGGTTTGCACAGGTCATATGTCACATAGGTGTGTACTGTTAACAAATGCAGTATTGTGGCCCCATTGCATATCATAGAAGAGGCTGACATGTCAACAAGGGTGTGTAGACTCCTCATATCCACGTTAAGCTTTGAAGGTTGTTAGTGTAACCAAATTTTATTGCACATACACCCACTGCTGATGATGAGATCTGCAAATCAAAGGTCAGGCATTAATTACTGACATCAGTCCTCATATAATCCCAGGTATAAAAACTAACTAATAAAGACGATAGCGGACCACCACGAAAAATAAAATGAAAATTTTTAATGCAAACAAGATAAGCGCTTTCGCGTACTTCCCAGGTACGCTTCATCAGATCTCAATTAACTAGGCAAATGCTAACATTATAAGAATTATCATTAATTGAAAACCTCAGAAACAAACAATTAATTAATCAAATGATTTAAAGTTGTATTCCAAAGCTCCTACAATGTACAATGCTTACATGGTAACATTTCACATAATAGAGCCTAGAACCAACAAGAAATCGAGTCATAAAAATTCTCAAACTAAATATCATATAATAAGTCATCATAAATGCAGTAATCGTAATATAAAAAATAAAAAATAAATTATTATTTCATAGATGCCATGATTCTCTCTGCATGTATGAATAAAATACCTGAGTGTATTTACTATGCTACAGATAGCATGTATAAATCTGATTATATATACACTGCCTGCACAAGATCAACATAAAAGCATAAACTGTATAACAAATATAGTTCACTAAACAAACTTATTAGATACTCTAAAAAAGGAGTGCTACAACCTGTTTATATTATATACAAAAACATCTATATAAATAACCAAGTCAGACTCATTATAAATATATATATCTAAAACCATAATAAACCTAAAAACCTAAATCTGATGTCAATATTAAGCATATCTATTTCATCTAAAACTGCTGAACCTTCATTTCAATTTGCGTGCTTCAAGTAAGGGTTTGGTAGTAATAAATTGATTAAGACCTGGGTCCTGGTGTGCTCGTAGCTTGAATATCCATTCAAGTTCAACTTTTTCCAGATGGTTCATGTTATTCCCACCTCTCTTATTGGGGGGTGCTACTTGCAGTACTCTGAATTTAAAGCTGTGTCCTGAATGGGACATAGAATGCTTGGCTAAAGCATTACGTTGGTCAGATTTCCTAATGTCATATGTGTGGTTGTATATCCTGTCCTTCAGTCTCCTGGTTGTCATGCCTACATAAAAAGCATGGCATAGATCACAATTAGCTAAATATATCAAATTTGTGTCATCACAGGAGGCAAAAAACCTTGAATCTAATTTATAATTCAGTGAGGAATGTATATAGATCTGTTCTCTAGTGATCATTCCACACATATTACATTTGTCACACGGAAAAGTTCCAAGTAATTTAGGGCATCTAAGTTGCCTAACCTCTGGGTTGGTATGCTCAATACATAATAGCCTCTTCAAGTTTTTACTGTTTCTGTAGGTGAAACTCGGTCTTGCACCTACTACCCTTGCTATATCCGTATCTACTATAAGTACATGCCAATTTTTTGATATTATTCTGGTAATCTCCTTGTTGTCATTTGTAAATCTTGTAATGAAAGTTACTTTGGAATCATTCTTTATTTTATATACTCTCTTTTGACTAGTAGATTTCTGTTCTATACTATGAAGAGGTTCATTTAATATTGAGTTTCTAATATCTCTAACCATGCTATTGTTATAGCCTCTCTCTATAAATAAACCTTCCATGAAGTCTGCTTCTTCCTTCAAAATCATGGGATCTTTACATAATCTAGAAAGCCTAATAAATTGGCTTTTAACAATATTGGGAAATGTGAATCTAGGGTGCATGCTATTGAAATAAATTAAAGTATTTTTCAAACATGATTTTCTAAATAGTGAAGTAGCTATATGGCCTTGTTCATCTCTCTTAATAGTAATATCTAAGAAATCAATGTTATATCTAGAAGACTCCATGGTAAATCTCAGAAATTCAGTCGTGGATTCTAAATATTGAATGAACTCAATCAGTCAATCAATCATAATCCCAGGTATGTGTCAGACAAACACACAGGGGCTGTGAGCATCAGGGCAAACATAACTGTCACACATATACACATTCAGCAATGGTCTGTACACTTGTGAGGTATGGTGCACAGCAATACTGTGTACATGGGTGCAGTGTGTTCCAGGGGAAGGGGCATCACCTACTAACACAACTCATGCATCACAGAGCTGTATAATGCTGGTAACAAGGACTGAGTATGGCTGGCAGTGCATGCTGTTGAGTGCCATATGTCATGCATGTTAACTGCTGGGTAATGAGTGTAATATCTTTGTGACACCTCACCTGCAAGTGTGTGTGTGTGTGTGTGTGTGTGTGTGTGTGTGTGTGTGTGTGTGTGTGTGTGTGTGTGTGTGTGTGTGTGTGTGTAGAAGTAAACCATAATGTACAGGTCTTAATTTACATTTCTTGTCTGCCCCTCACAGGTGGTGAGGTGGGTCAGGGTCCCTCCTGCAGGTAAACCAATGTTAGTATACATACAGACTCTGACAATGATGATAGGCATAGTGAGGCACAGGCAGGGTTGTCATGGGCAGTATCTGTGCCATTGGTTGCCATCTCACTTTTATCCACCCAATCCCCGCACACAGTCACAGTGCCCATACATACCCCATCACCAGTGGCCACAGATGAGGGACAGTTGGTGGGTGGTGGCATGGGACAGGAACGTGTGGTGACTATGGCGTGTGCCTGTACACAGCAGCCATAGCTGGATGACCACCGAGTTCCCACACAAGCAGATGCACAGGGGTGCTGATAGGAAGGCTGCAGGCCATCATGCCCCTGACAGAAGTGCCACAACGGGTGTCACCAGACGCATGTTTTGGGCCATCATGGAGGCATAGACATGTATGGAACGTTACACCAGAGATAGTCTGATGCTGCAGAGGGCTACGCTTCCTGCTGTACGTGACTACATCTGTGATCTTGCAGATGCCCACCGTTATTTTGCAGAGGTCATGGATAGATGGTTAGGTGAGATGGTGGGAATCCTCAACCATGTGGTGTCTGTGGTAGAGCATGCGGTGGGAGTAGGGCATTGGCCGTGTGGACGTAGGTCAGCAACACCAACAGGTGGAAGTCTACATGGACATGCAACATCTCACAGCTGCTCCTGTAGTGGCAGTACCTGCACCAGTACTGCAGGGGGGTGCTGTCCACACCACAATGCAGCAGGCCATGTTCATGTGGTCCTGGCTGGTCCCATCAGTGGACAATTGTCATCAGGGGAGAGTACCATATCTGGACTTCTGCCTGGTGGTGCCTATACAACCCCTGGCAGGCACAGTTCCTGTGTCCATGGTTGGACACTGTGAACTGTACACCCTGCCATGTACGGTCTGCAGCTGTCCAATATACACCTGTATAGAGCAGCCACATGGCAGAACTGTGTGCATTCATACACACACACACACACACACACACACACACACACACACACACACACACACACACACACACACACATCACCATCACAGCTAGGGCACCTCAATACCTACACACAAAACGTCTGCACAGGCCATTTAATAAAAAAAAACCCTAACCCACACACATGATGTCAACCAAATGGCTCAGCCTAGGCCTCTGGCAAACCAACACCACACCCTGTGCATATGATGATACCTGTGCCACATCCCTGTCATCCATACCATCGATGCAGGGATATACTATTATGGTTCTGATGCACAGGGTGAATGTATTAAAGTTTAACAATGTAAGGCTGTTTAACGTGTTGTCATCTGGAATGTTTAATGCTTACATGTCAGGGTGTGTAGCTGTCCAGCCATGATGCATTATAGCTGTTATTAACACTGACTGATTGTGGTCTCCATAATGTATTCTGTTTGTGTTTTAGGTGTCTATGTGTCAGGAGGATGTTGGTCTGCTGTCTTTTTCTACAAGGGGTGTGACACTGTGGTGACACATTGACTGTGTCATATCCCAGGTACAGCTAAACACAAGTAACAGGTCTGTATAACAGTTACTGCATGTGCCACATGGCTGATAGCTCTGAGGGATGCATGCAGGTGAGTGCATGGTGGCTGATATAAGGAGCTCTTCTACAGTGGACAATGGTAAGTGTACTGGGTGGCACACACCAAATGTTTGTGAATAACACACACACAGAAGCTTTTGTGTTAATGCAATACACAGAGAATACTGTTCACATGGATGTACTTCATTTTGCAGAGAACTCATTTTGGCCTATGTAATTCCACCAAGACCAAATTGCCAAAACATCACATCAGTAAATGATCAGTCCGCCAGTTTAATGTCATTGAAAATGGTGCTGACAGGGTATATGTCCATTTCTGCAATGTAGTGCAATCCTGGAGTTGGTAAACATAGGTGTGCTGGTGTGGGGGGCACAGCCCCCCACTATAGAGGGTGTGGGGTGGCATAGAACCACCCATAGTGTGATTAACAACTACTTAACCTCTTAACATAAACTGTACAGTATAACAGCACACTAAGCAGGGGGATACGCACAACAATAACCCCAATGTGGGTGGCTGTTCCCACAACAACCACACCCAACTATATATACCAACTCCACTATAATTGTACAGCTGTACAGTGGGAAAGAGGGCATTTACACATCCTCTACTAGTTTTGATAAAATGAATTTCCACAAGATGTTTGCTTTGAAATGTTACCTATGCCAGTTAGTTCTTGGACAAATGATCTCCTGGGAAATATATTTTCTGCATACTGAAGTAGATCCCTTCACATACAGGCACACTTACTTGGCAACACTGAGAGAAGAACCCCTACCTAGGTACTTATTGCTACTAATGTATTTGGCCTTAATTGCACACACCACAGAGCTTCTGCGTGAGGTGTGCACCGAATTTCCTTTCCTGTAAAGTGAATAACATCATCAGGCTTTGTACACTATGGTAATGGGAAATGTACTGTGTGTTAATGGACAATACATAGTATAACATACTGTTATATACACATTGACAAACACATACAGTCATAATCACATTTGACAGACCTGGGTTTAGCAGTGCTGACTACTTTGTCAGTGAGTCCATACTGTTACAGAGTTTTTGCACACAGCACATGCATCATTGGGCTGGATAGTGTCATCAGTTACCTGTATGGTCGATGGTGACAGTGGTCCTCAAAGTGGACCTTGGGACATGTACTGGGGGGTACCATGGTGTAAAGACAATATACCCAGCACCCCCACCCCACATTGGATATTGTACTTACTGAAACCCATGATAATGTTCTGACATACCCACAATCACACATTGACCAGGACTGCAATACAAACCCTTGTCTATCTAATTATTGCTATTACAGGGATATGCATTTATTGCACATGCCACAGGGATAATAGGGTGAGGGTTTTGTCATGGCTCTCCTAATGTCAGCAACATCCCCATCCCTTATAATGTATGGCAAGGTTTAGTGTATTTGGAGAATGTGGCTGCAGAATGCTGTCTCTTACAAATATGCACACTCACTCACAATTGCACACACATACACACACACACACACACACACACACACACACACACACACACACACACACACACACACACACACACACACACACACATACTCACATTTATCAGGACTCAGAGGGTAACCCATGTCTATCTACCCATTTGTAGAACAGTGTTATGCTGGTACTGCAAGCTCCAGGTAGCCCATAGGGTGAAGAGTGTCACAAGGTACATTTAATATGAATTACAGCAGCAGCCCTTTCTAAGTATAGCAATGGGGGGTGTAGTGGATGAGAAGGCCATCAGAGTATTTTCAACTACAAGTTTACAAATACACAGCCAATGTTATACTCAGTAATGTACACAGACACATTTGTCAGTACTGAGGTCCATAGGTGCAGGTGTTCCTAGGTGTGTACCAGACTAATGTCCATGGAGAGATGCAAAGAGTAGGGCATGTGAGTACACTGGTATCATGCCACCTGAGATTTGTTAGCAGGCCAGCTATTAACTGATGCCACTTGAGTGATCCCCAGGGTGACAGTTAAATTCAACATCCACTCAGCTAGTTTTCTCTTGAAGAGGGCCAGTGAGATGCTCCAATTGATATGTATGTAACATATATTGCATAACATGGCCAGTATCTGGGTTAGGGACCTGTACCCAAACATGTTCTGTTGACTGTGGTAGTCTGGTTGAAGTATCCATGGCATGTGGTGCATACAGAGTGGGGTTTCCTGGCCTTGGCAGTCATAACACAGCTGGGCAGACATATCAGTATCAGTCAATCAGAGATTGCCTGTAAGCAGCCAAGAAGAATACCTGACATCTGCACATCTGTACAGAGAACAGACAGACAGTAGCTAGCCAACAGGTTATGCATTAGGATGAATGTTTTGACAGATAGATGTCTGAAACTGATAGGTATGCCATAGCTTTGCATGCAGGGGTGTATGGTTCCATGACTACAATCTGCAATCTACTCTAACTTGGAAAAGCACTGTTAAAAGTAGTAATGTAATGATACAAATCAGTCTGAAACTGATAGGTATGCCATTACTACATGACAGCAGTCCACAATGACATGTCCTAAAAACATAGTTGTCTACAGTTAATATCAACATATCAGATCACTATCCAATAGGCAATATTTAAAAACATACAGCTCAAACACCAAGAACACAATAGTCAGTACTCAGAGTCCAGCTTTGCATGCAGGGGTGTATGGTTCCAGTACTACAATCTGCAATCTACTCTAACTTGGAAAAGCACTATTAAAAGTAGTAATGTAATGATGTAATACATGCAAGTGTAACTGCATATAACCTGGGATACTACCCAAGTATGAAACACATACAAAGAGAAAAGATCGTGATACTACCCATGTATACTCAGGTGTCCCATACGGTATACTCACACCCCTTGCTACTGTAATGACAGCACATAGAAGCATATTATGTACAGGGAATTAAGTACACTTATTAAAAATGTCATTACCCTGCTATTTTATCAAACTGGAATGTGATCACTGGTTACCAGGGCTGAGCTATGCTTAGCAGATGTAAGCATTGATTAAATGTAAATGCTAAGCAGATTTGTGCACTGGTAATCGAAGCCTACACGGTGTAAGTGCATATTTGTTTAACCGTACGTTAGCACCCTCCTGTCTGTCCTAACACATATTAACTGGAGGAGCAGAGGTCGTGCAAACCCATGCAAACATGCTTAAAGCTGCTCTAAACTGCCTTAACCACTCTGTTTCCAACAGTCCTTGTTCTGCCTAGCAACAAAATAAACAGCGCTTGCACCCAGTACCCTCTAGACTTTAGTCACAGCACTTAACCACTAAGCTATTTGAGCTGTAAAAATGCCTGTTGCTTTTTCAAATATATCATTCAGTACATGTACTGAATAGTAGTGAACAAGAAGTTATGTACTCACCATAACGTTCGATGTATGTAGTCCATCTCACCTCACATTCTTATCCGTGGGTTCGGAGCCAAATATCGGCTCTGACTTGGCTGATTTTACTAGCTCGAAGTCTCTCATTGGCTGGGCCAAGTGGGTATCACATGGTGCACTGCTCCACATCCCCAGATCTAGTTTGCTGTGAAAATCATTTGTACTCCATACACACATCACATCCATATATAAAAAAAAAAATAAAGTAATCAAAGGGACTCTATAGATGGCAACCTAACCTCCAAATCCTCCAGGAAGGGGGAAGGTGGGAGGGTAAGTAAGAATGTGAGGCGAGATGGACTGCATACATAGAACGTTATGGTGAGTACATAACTTCTTGATGTTATGTAGTCCTATCTCGCCTACATTCTTACCCATGGGACAGCATCCCTAGCACCTACATCCTGGGTGGCTCATAGGAAAATACTCCTGAGAACTGTGGAGCCAAAGAAAGACCTGCCCCTGGAGACCACGTCCAATTTGTAATGAGAAACAAAGGTGTGAGGAGAAGCCCAAGTAGCTTAGTAGTAGCACATATATCATCCATTGACAATCTAGTTTGATAGGCTGTGGATGTAGAGGCAGCCCGAGTGGATTGTGCCTTGACTGGAAAAGGCACATTTTTACCTCCTGCCTGATAGATGAAAGAGATACAACTGGCTATCCGTCTAGACAGCATGACTTTGGATACCGGATAACCCATTTGGTTTTCCGAAAAGGAGACAAAGAGTTGGTCAGATTTTTGGATATCTTTTGTCCATTGTAGATAGAAGTGTAATTGTCTATGCACATTCAGTTGGTGAAATCTAAATTCTGCCTTGTTGGAAAAGTGGAGAAAGAAAACAGGCAACTCACTGGACTGATTCATGTTAGACACAGAAGCCACTTTAGGAAGGAATGGGGGGTTTGGTCTAAGAGAGACCCTATCTTTATGGAAGATTAAATATGGGGGGTTGATGGAGATGGCTTGAATTTCTGAAACCTGCCTTGCTGACGTGACTGCTGTTAAGAATGCTGTTTTCCATGTCAAGAATTTTAATTCACAGGTAGCTGCAGGCTCAAATGGTGGTAAAGTAAGGGCTTGTAGAACAAAATTGAGATCCCAGGGCATGATAGGTTCGGACACTGGGGGATGAAGCAACAGAGTACCTTTAAGGAATGCTTTGCATAGTCTGTGTGCCATGAGACTAGGTTCATTTGCTATGTGGAAATTAGATATCGGCGCCAGCTGAACTTTGATGGTGGCTGATGCGGACCCCTGATAGAAAAGCATAGAGAAGAACTCCAGAACTGAATCTATTGGGGCTGTGTATGGATCAATGCCACTGGTATGGGCCCAGATAGAGAACCTTTTCCATTTACTAGAATAAATCTTTCTATTGGATGGCTTATGAGAGGACAATAATATATGGACCACGTCCAGTGAGAAATTATGATGCCTGACTAATGATTGAAGTGGAGTAGCCAGGCTGTCAACCGGAGGGTCATCAGAGAGGGGTGGAACTGTCCTGACATGTGTGTCAGTAAATCTGGTTGTGGGTCCAGAATCCAAGGAGTGTCCACAATGTATGATTGAAGAAAGGGGAACCAGACTTGATGAGGCCAGAGTGGGGCAATCAGAATCAGTCTTATTCCCAAGGATTGTGCTTTCTGAATCACCCTTAACAGGAGGGGAAACGGAGAAAAGCATAAAGCAGACCGGAGGGCCAATCGTGGACCAGAGAGTCCCTGGGTGATTCCCCCTGTGGGGGGATCAGCGTGAAGTAGTTGCTGCATTTCGCATTGAGAGGGCTGGCAAAAAGGTCGCAGCAAGGCTGACCCCATCTGTTGAAGATTCGCTCTGCAACCAGGCGATTCAGGGACCACTTGTAAGGCATAAGGATAGCTCTGCTTATCATGTCCCCTATTACGTTGGACTTCCTCAGAATGTGCGTTGCCACCAGAAACCGTTGGGAAGCTATTGCCCAATGCCACACTTGCATAGCCTCTCTGCACAGAGGGTAAGTCCGAGTTCCCCCTTGCTTGTTGAGATACCACACTACTGACATGTTGTCTGAGTGTATCGCAATAGTCCCGAGAGAAAGAACTTCTTGAAGTGCCTGCAATGCAAGAAGCACTGCTCTCATCTCCAGGCATACCTCTCAACTGTACAGATTTTTGCAGAATATCCAGACTTTTGCCTCATATTTTTGGTGTGTTCCTCCTAAAACCTGTACCTTTCTGGCAAATAGCTGAGGATTGATGTAATTAAATAATGACAAACATTTGAGTATGACTCCACATCCTTCAGAAAATTCGTGCTAATGCAAAACCTATTATTGTATCAACTTTCTAAGTTTGTAAGAGTGCCTTGGACTGTCCTGCCATGATAATGCCCCCCCCACCCTATCTGGGAGGCATCCATGGTCACTGTGGCAACAGGGATGGGTGGAACGAAGGACTTTCCCCCGTTCAAATTGTTGGTGCACAGCCACCAACGGAGGTCCTGCTTGCACCTGTCTGTGAGTAAGATGGGATGAGATAATGGGAGTCTTTGGAGGGACCATTGGACAAAGAGGAGCCATTGGAGAAGTCTCATGTGTAATCTCTCTAGAGAGACCAACATGATAGTTGCTGCCATGGTCCCTAGGAGTTGGAGGACCAGTCTTGCCTTCGCTTGTCGCAGGGGTATCAGCATGTGTATTTGTTGTTGTAATACTGTGATCCTTTCTTGTGGTAAGAATGCTCGCATTTGAATGGTGTCTAAATCTGCTCCTATAAAGGTGACATGCTGTGAGGGTAATAAGGCAGATTTTTCCCAGTTTATTGTTATGCCCAACTGATGACATAGACTGATGGTAGCATCCCTGGTCTGAACTAGTTGATGCCTGGTGGGGGTGGTAAGGAGCCAGTCGTCCAGGTATGGAAACACCTGGAATCCCTGACGTCTCAAGTGAGCCGTCACCACCGCCATATATTTGGTGGACACCCTGGGGGCTGTGGTGAGACCAAAGGGCAGGGCTCGAAACTGGAAGTGACTGGCTCCCAGCCAGAAGCGTAGGTGACTCCTGGGATGCTCTGTCCATTTTTACATGGTAGTAAGCATTCTTGAGGTCAATGCAGCACATCCATACCTCCTCTCCCAACAATGGGAGAATCGATTGTAGTGTGACCATATGGAACTTGGACTTGTGTACGTGATTGTTGAGTTGACTGAGATCTAGTATGGGTCTCAGGTCCACTGTTCTTTTCGGCACCAAAAAGAATCTTGAGTAAGTCCCTAATCTGATCTGGTCTGAGGGGATTTGTTGGATGGCTCCTTTTTCTAGCAGCTGCGAGACCTCTGAGGCTGCTTGATCCCTTTGACTTAGTGGAACGTCTGGGATTTTTCTGATTGGCAGGGGTACTGAAGAGAATGGAATAAGGTAACCTCCGGAAATTATCCATAATACCCATCGGTCCTGAGTAATGCTCTCCCATGCTTCCGTGTACAAGGAAATTCGACCCCGACTGGCTCCGGATAAGCACAGTTGGGCACACCCTCAGGAGTGAGAGTATGCAGAGCCACGGAAGGAGTCACGGTCTCCCGAGTTGTGGGGGCCCCCTCTGCCTCTAGGGCGACGTCTCCCTGAATAACCCCCCCTGCCTCTGGAGGTGGGTTCACCTTGTGCGGCAGGACAAAAACTCTGTGATTCCTTGAACCACATCTTCCCCCCTGCTCGGCCTTGGGATAAGGCCTAGAAGGAAGGGAAAAATGGACCCCTACAGCAGACAGGGTCTTTCCCTCTTGCTCGCACCTAGTGAGAGTGTCTTTTACTTTGGTCCCAAACAAGGAGGAACCGTCAAATGGGGCGTCAGTGAAGGAAGACTTGAAGGCCTCCGCAAATTGACACAGGCGCAGCCAGGCTTGCCTTCTAAGGGTGACCCCTGAGCTTGCTGCCCTACTCGCTCCCTCGGCTGCATACGAAATGAGCCGCATGGATGAGTTAGCAATGGAGTTGAGGGTAGAGACCTGGGCGTTAACCATTTGAGCCACCACCTCAGGTACGTTACCTGTAAGAGTATCTACCAACTCTTTGAGGAGATCTCTCTGGAGCTGAGTGAAGTGAGACAGATAATTCAGTGACTGTAAAGTGAAGGTTGCTGAAGATAGGGTATGCTTCCCGTACCGATCCATGGTCCTAGACTCCTTGTTAGGAAGATGGACGGATGAAGAAGACTCTGCTACTTCTTTCTGAGTGGCTGCCACCACCACCATGGCATCTACAGGGACTCCTTTTGACAGAAACTCTTTGCCCTGGTGGGGCGGAAAGGAATTGGTTGGGACACCTGGGCACGGGCTCCAAAGAATCGGGGTTTTCCCACACTCTTCGACAAATGAGGTCAAGAAGTTCGTCAAAGGGTGGAGATACCCAGAAGGCGGAGGGTTGAGTGCCAAAAGCCTTAAGGAATACTGACTCCTCCTCGGAAGGAGCTTTGGAAGGCCAGTCACCTCTTTGTTTCAGCATCTCCAGGATATCGGAGAAGGAAACATCATCAGAGGATGACTTGGGGGACCCTTCCGATTCCTCGAGGTCAGTATCGGAGGTGAGGGACTCATACTGGGAGTCTATGTGCTTCCTCTTGCACAATTTCTTTCTAGGAGGCTCCTTAGGCAAGGACTTCAGGAGACCCTCAGAAAGTTGGGGACCGCTTGTGAGGGTATCTTTAGGGCGTGGCGCTCTACTGTCCGTGGATAGGTGGGTATCAGAGGCTCTCGCCAGGGTGGTGGGGGACGGTATGACCGACCCGGGTGATGTAGCTGATGATCTGGCCAGCGCGCTCCACATGGCCTCAAAGGCTGGTCTCCCCGAGTCCAAGGACCGACTGGCCTCCAAGGCCACAACTGGGACTGGGGTCCCATGAGCTGATGCACCGAGAGCGAGACTCGGAACAGACAGATGTCCTGAAGTATCCCCCTCGGGCCCGACCGAAGAGACCCGAGTCCCGAACCCTGTGGATGGAACCGACATGGTCGGAGCCAAGGTCGGCACCGATAGACCTGGAGGGGGTAACAGAGCCGGCACAGGATCATCACTCGGAGTGGAGCATACAGGCTCCGATCACAAGGATGTGCTCAGAGGAGGAATCATCGAAATGGTCATAGGAACTGGCTCCGGAGCTGAGTGGGTCAGAGCCGAGAACAATTTAGCCAACACCGATGACTGCAGAAGCCTCTGCACCACCCTATCAACATCCAAATCAGAAAGCCTGGAGGATTTGGAGGAGAGCGATGGGGATTGAGATCTCTTGTCAGGTGAACCATGTCTCACACTGGGCGACTGGCTCCGAATAGGTTCAAGGATAATAGGAGCCAACACCGATTCAGTTAGCACTGATACCTCCTGCGCCCCCAAGGACAATGGAGATGAGGAGGCAGAATCTAATACAGTAATCTTCTCTGGAGGCTCTGAAGTGGCAGATGAAGCGGGAGACCTTTTCTTAGCCTTGGAAGCTTTGGATTTAGGCTGAGGACTGGAAGCCGAGTCTATAGCTTCCTCAAACGATGGTTTTAGAAGTCCCTTTAGGATTAATTTATTTTTCCTCTCCTGGAGCACCCTAGGACTGAACGTGTGGCAAAAGCTACATGACTCCTGTAAATGTATGGCTCCAAGGCAGTAAA
The DNA here is from genome assembly GCF_019279795.1 of Protopterus annectens. NCBI lineage: Eukaryota > Metazoa > Chordata > Ceratodontiformes > Protopteridae > Protopterus > Protopterus annectens. The sequence goes on along the minus strand of NC_056733.1, from coordinate 1,345,183,311 downwards.
CACACACAGAGGTTCCATCCGTGATGGACATTTTATATCCACACTTGGAACATTTTTTTAAAGCCAGAAGGCTTATGCTCTTTTTGATCCTTAGACATCTTACAACTAGCGCTAAGTGAAACCACCTAGACACAAATCACAAAAAGGGCGGGAACAACACTCAAGTAGAAACACAGGGAAAAACCCTACTCACCCCAATCTAAGAACCTCTAACTGAAAAGGTTCTGTTAAGGGACACAAAGACCGACACAATCACACTAAAGTTTAACTAACAACAGAGGGGAGGACTAGGTCCTCTAACTAAAATGGGCCTAGCCTGCTGGAACAGTTAGGGATACCAACAAAAACACAACTAGCACACTCAAACACAGCAACAGCAACAAGAATAGCTATCAAAATAGCTTTTTGGGTATGAAAAACAAATTTTTCTAAGAGAAATAGCAAAACTTAGCCACAGCCAAGCGAGACCACTTCCAAGCTACACAAGCGACAAACGAGATCTGGGGATGTGGAGCAATGCACCATGGGATACCCACTTAGCCCAGCCAATGAGAGACTTCGAGCTAGTAATTCTAGTATTCAGCTCCTAACCCACGGGTAAGAATGTAGGCGAGATAGGACAACATGACATCAATTGCTTTGACTACTACAATTGTTTGCTACTAGTTAGTGAAAATAGTGTTGAATCAGTCATGTTTTTAAATCTAAATATACACATAGATAAATATGGTGGGATACATCTGAGAAAGTATATACAACACTTATGTTTACACATAGCAAGGATATGGATAGATATATCTGCATATGTATATATATATATATATATATATATATATATATATATATATATATATATATATACATATACATAAACACATTTTTTATGTCTATAATATATATATTTTTATTTATTTATTTATTTAATAAATAAATAAAAATATATCTACACATACACACACACATATATGTAATATATATATATATATATATATATATATATATATATATATATATATATATATATATAACATATGCCCATAACATGTAGTGGAGTCATACCTCAGCACCATAACTCTCAACCTCTTAGTGCAAGGGGAATGTAATGTAAGTATTGCAGTTATAAATGTAGAGCTTTGCTACAGTAACGGGTTGTGTCAACATACATGTTGTGAAGGAAGGCTCTTCTGAAACTGACATGTATGCAATCAGTTACTGACAGACATCATAAGATCATCATAGTGAAGTACCACACAAATCACAGTAATGATCTTGTGGAATACAGCAGAAATATGAGCAATAAACGTGGACAGTCTGAAACAATCTGGTCAGTCGAGAGGTATACACAGAACTCCTTAGTTAAAGAAATTTGGACCAAGCCTGACAAAGGGGATGTTTAAAGCCATGAAAATGGGGATATATCACAAATACTGGAGTAGATAAGCTCACACAGCTGATGCATTCACACCCTCCTGTCTGTGCTAACACATATTAACTGGAGGAGCAGAGGTCCCAAGCCCACATACTTCCCACTAGTTAGTGATATACATCTTCATAGCAGCCCTCTGCTTTGTCAGAAATACACAACATGTATGGTGGCCAGGCAACAGTACATCTGACAAATATCTGGCCATAACATCACACTAGGGTAAATACACTGAGCTGCTAGGCATGTCACCAAGCACTGTCTAAACTACAGGCAGACTGCCGCAACACTAACCCAATTTTGCTATGGGGGAATACACATATAATTGCAAATATAGCAGGCACTACAGGCATGTAACAGGATGGAGTAACAGACACCAGTGTGAAAGTGCATACCCACAACAAATCTCAACACAGTCACAGTAACATTATGGTAAGCCTAATTAATAGTACAGTATATGGACTGTGTGAACTAAACCCATCATCATATTTGCCACTCACACACTAATCCTGCATATACTGGTCCAATTCACAGTGTAGTCTGATGCCTGACTGTGGTATGGGACATGTCCTAGTCTGGCCCTACAAACATAAAAGCTGACAGGGTACCAGAAACTGGAGCAGCATGCAATGTCAGATACAACAGGACCAAGAACATTGACATCTACCCCAGTCTGTACACAGGCCAAATAACATATTTACAATACCCTGCTACACAATACTGACTGTCTGTCAACAATCACCATAAGTACACAAACCTCACTACTGTGCAGAGTACAACAGAATGTCCAGGTTTTGCCCTCAAATATAAGGCCTCCTATACATAACATGTCTGGCAGTCTGATATATCACTGGCTTGATATCAGGAATGATGTCAGTAAATAATGATATACTGTACATATCCACCTCTTACTGCATGACATATAAACAAGGGTGACAGACTTTGGGGACAGAGGCACAAACACAGGGCCAATATTGACATATTGCTGTGATAAACTGAGAAAAATGCTTGTTTAACAGGGTTTGTTGTGACATATCTCTACTGAGGGATATGAAGTCAGTAACACACATGGATGTTACCATTTACTGACTGCAATCATCACAGTATGCTACTGCATTTATAAAGACAGAAAATGTGTGAGTAACACACCACATCTAAGACTCCAAACTCTGGCCAGTCTGCAGATAGCCCTAAAGGTGAGAGTTTTCTCAACCACATAACACTGTCATGCCAGCCTTTAAATCATGCAGAACAGCCATATACACACAAACCCTGTTAAACCAACATTACTTCAAATGTAGAACAGCAATACTTACATTCAGTCCCCATGTCTGGAACATCCCCCTTCAGTTTGTTGGCCTGTCTCCACAGTGTTTGTTGTAAGAGGTATTTCAAACTACCCTCTGTGATGCTGTTTGTCAGACACCTATATGAGGTCCTGCTCACAGTGAAGGAAAACAGCCAACCCCCACAGGAAGTGCTTAGTTGTAGAAGTGTGTCTCCATGCAGTATCCTTTAGGAATGATACAACAGCTGTTCCACATGCAGTTAGCAAGTGGGGGACTTCAATTCTTGCACAGGCCATCAAGTGATCATGAGCATTACCTACAAAAGTCAAGCTGCTACCTGTGCAAAACAGATGTACTTTTCCACATCTACCAGACAGGGAGAAAGAGAGAGAGACAAAGAGAGAGAAAGAAAGAAAGGAAGAGAGGAAGAGCCAAGCGTGTTTGTGTATGACCCGTGGGTGGAAAATGGTCTCTGGGTATTATAATGGTTGCCTATATTGTTCACTAATCAATACTGTCACATAGTCATTGCACATAGCAGTAGACATTTATGGCTGTGGATTGTCTCCAACAACCTCTACAGTGTTTGACAACTGTTGGCCTTGTAATGTGGGCATTCAGACATATAGATCCTCAATATAATAATGTAGCACAACCCACACTGCAATGGATCCTGTTATTACACAATCCCCCCAACACCCACACAGGATACTGACAACACAGACGCACACTTGCCAGTACTGAGTTTTGAACCACTACATGGCTATGTATTGCTATTATAGTGATATGCATTTATCGCATGCGCCACGTAGCTTACATATTGGAGAGTTGCCCAAAGGTATCTTTGAAGGTGAGTGACATCAGCAGCAGTGCTAAAGGAGGGGTAAGGGAAGTGTAGTAAGTGTGAATGATGACAAAATCAGGTGTCAACAAAGACACACACTCTGGCACACAAACACACACAATATCATTGTTACCAGAACCAGGATTAAAACTCCTACCTAAGTAGTTTGTTGCACAATGGTATTATGCGGTTATCACAAGCGCCATGGAGCTTATATGTTAGAGAACCATCCAAAGGTATCTTTGAAGGTGAGTGACGTCAGTAGCAGTGCTAATGGAGGGGTAAGGGAAGTGTAGTAAGTGTGAATGTTCACAAAATCAAGTGTCAAAAAAAGACACACACTCTCTCACACAAACACTCACAATATCACTGTTACCAGGACCAGGATTAGAACATCTACCTAACTCGTTTACTATATGATGGTATTATGCAGTTATCATGAGTGCCAAGGACCTTATATGTTGAAGAGCTGTCCAAAGGAATCTTTGAAGGTGAGTGACATCAGCAGCAGTGCTAAAGGAGGGGTAAGGGAAGTGTAGTAAGTGTGAATGTCCACAAAACCAGGTGTCAACAAAGACACATGCACTCTCTCACACAAACACACATTATCACAGTTGCTAGGACCAGTATTAGAACTCCTACCTAACTAGTTTGCTACACCATGGTATTACGCAGTTATTCCAAGCGCCACAGACCTTATATGTTGGAGAGCTGTCCAACGGTATCTTTGAAGGTGAGTAACATCAGCAGCAGTGCTAATGAAGGGGTAAGGAAAGTGTAGTAAGTTTGAATGTCCACAAAATCAGGTGTCAACAAAGACACACACACACATACACACACACACACACACACACACACACACACACACACACACACACACACACACACACACACACACACACACATACACTCTCACACAAACACACACATTATCACAGTTGCCAGGACCATGATTAGAACTCCTACCTAACTAGTTTGCTACACTACAGTATTATGCAATTATGGTGAGCACCACATAGCTTATAGGGCTGTTATTTGGTCAAAGGGTTATTTCAAGGTGACTGACATCAGCAGGCATGCTAAAGTAGGGCAATGGGAGATGTAGTGAGTGTGAACAGCCTCAAAATCATTCATCTCCACACATAGTTTAACAGTTGCCATGTCTGGTATTAGAACTCCTACCTAACTAGTTTGCTACACTACAGCATTACACAGTTATTGTGAGCGCCACATATCTTATAGGGCTGAGACTTGGCCAAAAGGTTATTTCAAGGTGACTGACATCAGCAGAAGTGCTAAAGTAGGGCAATGGGAGGTGTAGTGAGTGTGAATGACCTCAAAATCATTCATCTCCAAACACACACACACACACACACACACAGTTTAACAGTTGCCATGTCTGGGATTGGAACACCTACCTAACTAGTTTGTTACATTACAGTATTACGCAGTTATCACAAGCACAATGGAGCTATAGGGCTGAGATTTGGCCGATGGTTTATTTCAAGGTGACTGACATCAGCAGGAGTGCTAAATGGAAAATGAGAAGTGCAGTGTGTATGTGAATGGGCCATAAATCATTCCTCTGGAAACACACACACTCAGTCACACACAACTTTACATTTTACAGGACTGAATATACAAATGCAACATGAATACTGATGTGTACTATCATGTTACACACTTATCACAAGCACCACAGACACTATAGGGCTGAGGGCTACCAAAAGGAATGTCTACAGTGATTGACATCAGCACATCATGTGATATCGGCCAATTGGATGTGTAGTGGGTGGGACAGGCCTCATAATAGAATTCTCTCTATCACTGTCTGGGTCTCTCTTCCCCACATCTCTGTGTGTGTATGTTTGACATATTATAGTGTGTTGGCCTTGGATATGTATGAATATTCCTATCCAATGTGTGTGTGAAGCATAAATGGTGTACAATTTGGTGTGTGTGCACAGACATCTGCGAGTGACAGATATGTATACTCCACTGTGTTGTCAGACATGGGCTTCATTTCTCTAAGTATTGGAGCATGCCCAGTATGACCTTCTGTATTGAGTGTGTGAATCCATTCCAGGTGGGGTTGTACTCCAGTCCAGGGTTTGGTGTTCCACACCTACCACTAGCAACCTGTTTCTGCAGGATATCTGTAGATAGGTTGACAATATGGAATCACAACGGGTGACAGATATGGGGATACTGTAACTATTGCTGTCTGTGCTGCTTGTGTTACATGGTTGGTGTTAACAGAGATATTCAGACATATGTACTGTTTTACACTGTGATGTATTATGTCATCAACTACTGACAGATATAATTATTTGGTCACAGTTATTTCCTGGGAAATACAAGATGAATGAAGCTGAGTCCAGTATTGTGGTCCACAGGCCACACATTCTTGTACACTCCTGCCATTCTGGAGGGGTAGCTGCAGACACTTGCTGATCAGTCTGTGTAAATGGTCCAGCACCTTGGTACTATGGTGGTTGAGGATTCCCTTCTTATACATATATTGACTTAAGGGAATGGCAATATCCTGCTGTGGCCATACCTCTCAGCTGTACAGATTCACCCAGGTTACCAGAGGCAGGACTCATATATCTGATTAGTTCCCCTTCACATTGTGGTTTACGAGCAGGTCTGTAGCCAGCCATTACTGCATTTGCAGGCAGGGGAAGTATGGGCACACATCAGAGTTTCAGACTTCACACACTCCATGATGTCCATGCTTCTACACCCCCCACTCTGTTATTCTATCCTCTTCCTAACATTATATGAGCATATCTGAGAAGGATCCCTATAACTGGCCCTTCATCCCAGCAGTATTTATGGATTGGTCCACAGTTCATGCAGTAGGACATGGGGGCCATGCTACTGGGATTTGTCAACATGGCCTTGCATTTGTGTTCTGTTGACTGTGTTAGGTTGTTAGGTGGGACCCCATGCGATATCATACATTGGCACTACAAGTGAGGCACAGGCCTTTGACAGAGGACTGTAGGCCATTTGGTAGTGATGCAGGCCATCTATAGCAGGCCAGTGCATTCTGTCACTCCTACATTCCCAGACTGTGAGCTAATGGATTCCCCTGGTGTGACAGGGTAAGTTTGCGAGGTGTTAATGGCAATAATTCCTGTCCATATTGATCTATTGGTCTGGATGCAGGCAGGGTGCTGCTTACAGCTAGAGACACACCTGCATAGGACACCTCTTCAGCATTCTGCATTCTGTGGGTATTCCCATACAGAAGTGAGGTCATACTGTATCCATTCCCAACAGCAATGATATGACCTGTGATAAACCTGTGGCTGATGTTGGGGTGAGCTGAGTGCATGTGTGATATGGAAGCTACTTGCAGCTGACTCACAGACATACCTGAAACATTCCCCTTATGCTGCCTTGTGCAGGGACATAGGCAGCCTCCCATTACTTCATAACTGTGCCTTTTGTGATCTGCCAGTGATTGGCCAGACTTCATCAGTATTCCATACTACACGGACAACTAATGTGCTGCTAACCTGTACGTACAATTCCAACGTTGTATGCAGGTGACGCAGGTTACCCAGAGGCAGGGCTCATATATCTGGTCAGTTCCCTTCACATTGTGGTTTACAAGCAGGTCTGTAGCCAACCATTACTGCGTTTTCAGGCAGGGGATGTATGGGCACACATCAGAGTTTCAGACTTCACACACTCCATGATGTCCATGCTTCTACACCCCCCACTCTGTTATTTTATCCTCTTCCTAACATTATATAAGCAATATATGAGAAGGATCCCTATAACTGGCCCTTCATCCCAGCGGTATTTATAGATTGGTCCACAGTTCATGCAGTAGGACATGGGGGCCATGCTACTGGGATTTGTCAACATGGCCTTGCATTTGTGTTCTGTTGACTGTGTTAGGTTGTTAGTTGGGACCCCGTGAGATACCATACATTGGCACTACAGGTGAGGCACAGGCCTTTGACAGAGGACTGTAGGCCATTTGGTAGTGATGCAGGCCATCTATAGCAGGCCAGTGCATTCTGTCACTCCTACATTCCCAGACTGCGAGCTAGTAGATTTCCCTGGTGTGACAGGGTAAGTGTGTGAGGTGTTAATGGCAATAATTCCTGTCCATATTGATCCATTGGTCTGGATGCAGGCAGGGTGCTGCTTACAGCTAGGGACACACCTGCATAGGACACCTCTTCAGCATTCTGCATTCTGTGGGTATTCTCATACAGAAGTGGGGTCATAATGTACTCATTCCCAACAGCAAGGATATGACCTGTGATAAACCTGTGGCTGATGGTGGGGTGAGCTGAGTGCATGTGTGATATGGAAGCTACTTGCAGCTGACTCACAGATGTACCTGGGACATTCCCCTTATGCTGCCTTGTGCGGGGACATAGGCAGTCTCCCATTACTTCATAACTGTGCCTTTTGTAGTCTGCCAGTGATTGGCCAGACTACATCAGTATTCCATACTACACGGACAACTAATGTTCTGCTAACCTGTATGTACAATTCCAATGTTGTATGCAGGTGACAGTTACATTTTATGCACTCTGCCTAGGGTATTTCCACCTGCATACTGTGTGTATGTCTGGGCCCACATTCATGGGATGTCCATCTTTCAGACAGTGAAAGATATTGACATCTGGACATTGAGTATGGACAACTGCTCTCATGGGTATTGTTGAGAAGCATTGTGGTTGGCACTGCAGTTGTCGGAACATGGTGCTGGTGCTGTCAACCACAGTACTCCCCATAGGCCACCAAGACACAACCCTCTATGCCTACATGCTGACCACTTCCAGACAATATTGAACACACAACAACTTAACACACAGACCCCTACATATTGTACACATGCAACAATCTATCCTGTAGAATAGGCCAGCTAGGGTAATCTGTGCTCCACTGATATTACTCCTCACACTTACGTTACTGCATTTCTACATAGGATTGTGGGGGGGCACACCTGATGATTTTAAACATTTGGTATGACTGTACTGGTATTTCAGGTAATCTGTTGGCTTCCATTTTATATTGTATTCTGACCTATCATGCAGACTGGAGGCATATCAGTAGAGTACAGATCTTAAGTTTTATTGACCTACATTACAGTTTCAGACTTCTTACCCTTCAGAACTAACATACAACTGCCAGACCTGTTGTAGTCTGTCTGTGTAGGTCTGGAGGGGGGTTGTTCACCATTGACATCAATTGGAGGCCTTAGCCCAGCCATTCTTTATGGACATCTACACCTGTCCTGCTGGCTGAGGCTGGTGGTAGGTATGTGAGCCTCACTGACATGCATGTGTGTGTCCTATGGATACACATTTGGGCCACCACATGTACTGCAGTGGGATTTGTCACTTTGTCTAGTACTGCCTAGTATGTTGACACCACTATTTGTTATGGATTTTATGCTGCCCATATAGGTGTCCACTATCTGCTGCCATCCCATTCAGTGAACTGATTCCCTTGCATGCTCGCATCCATACCATAGATACAACTATCAGAACATACTTCTCCATTCAGTAATTGATAGGAAGAGTGACTTACCTTGTGACTGGGCCAGTACTGAGGACGGTGCTGGAGGGCTGGCTATGTCGGATGCACATAGTACACTCCCTATAGATGGTAATGCACAGGTAGTGTCATGTTTGACATCCCTTTTACTGTATGTGTGAGTCAGAGAGAGGTGTCATTCCCTGCGTCCCTACCATGCCAGTATATGTGCTATGCATTGCTTCTTTGCCAAGGCCTGGGCATACTGGGCACTCCTCCTTCTGCCTACATGGGCAGGCTCAGGTAGTTCCTACTCCGAGTCACTCTGTGCCTGTGATGGCCTTGGCAATGGTGGGGGGGCTGTGTGACCTTGCACTGTGCTGTTCCTGCTGCAGCTGTTTTCACAGGATCATACTGTGTAGCATGGCACATACTATGAACATTTGTGTACATGTAGCTGGAGAGTACTGCAAGGCTCCACTGGATATGTCCAGGCAGCAGAACCGTGACTTGAGCATCCCAAACACACACTCTATTATGATTCTGGTTTGTGCGTGTGCCTCATTGTGGAGCTCTTGTTCAGGTGTGTGTGCATTTCTGTGGGGTGTCATCAGCCATGGCTCCAGTGCATAGCCAGCATCTCCCACTAGATGGCAAAATGGGATGTCCCCACTGGCAAATGACTGGTACAGCTTTGTCATATGCCAGATGTGGGAGTCGTGATAGCTTCTAGGGCTGCCAGCACACACATTCAAGATAATGCCTTGGGCATCGCACACGACCTGGCAGTTGATGGAGGTGAAGCCCTTGCAGTTTATGTAGACCCTACCCCGCTCACCGGCTAGTGCTTTGATGTTTATGTGTGTGCAGTCCATAGCACCAACTACTTCAGGGTATTCTGTTATTTGATGGAAGAGATGCATATTGCTGGTCAATGTCTCACGGGTGTTGAGGAAATATATATGCTCACCGGCATGTGCTGACATGGCATCCAGGAACTGTTGGAGTTCCATGGATGCTGATGCCTGTGAGATCCTCATGATATCTCCAGTTGCCCTTTGGAAGTTACCTGTGGCTAGTATTCTTAAGCCTACACATACCTTGGTATCCACTGGGATGGGTTCCCCCTCTATTGGTTCTGTGTGTGAGGCGGGTAGGGCACAGCTCAACAATTTGCTGTAGAATGTGCCTGTCCACCCTATAGTGCTCCATTATCTCCAGCTCATGTAGCCCCTGGTAGGTTACCCTGGGTCTGTACACTCTTCTCCTCCTCACTATGGGATGGTCATCAGCATTCACATCCTCACCACCCTCAGCCTCTTGCACATATTGATGTATGAGAACAACAGCAGCCTCTAACATTTTGTTAGTTTTGTCAGGTAAAATTTCCCCATCTATGTACACCGGTGGTGTAGAGTTTGTGGGGAAAAAACAGGCTGAAAGGTGTTTGCATAGTTTATAGTAGTATGCTGGGCTGCTGCCTGTGTAATTGGTTGATTCTGATACATTTCACCTTCCATCTATGCTAGTTCTCCTTGATTGCCTTCCTACTGCTGTTTTCCCTTCCCATTGCCTTCCTGTTTAACCTCGAGGCACGCCACGCATACCCAGTGCTCAGATATGAACAGAGCTGCTATTTCCTGGTTTTTTTTTTTTAAACTCGGTGCTTGGCATGCACACCCATTTAAGCAGAGAAAACAGTGCTCAACAATGTGAGACACACCCCCTTCCTTAGCTTTGCTTAGCTAAGGGCAAACACAGGCCACACAGCTGCAGTAAGCTTGCAGCATGCATGCCACTCCCCCTCATGAAGTCATCCACCTCTTATACTTATACAATGGTATTGCTGCACCTACATAGTTGGGTGCAAGCTAACACTGAGAGGAAATCTGTGATTCAGTATCAATCCCCTCATTTACATAAACCAGAATACTAATTCATAGATACCACACTCACACTGAGCCTTCCCCCTTAGCAACCACTATTCCCCGGTATTGTTGTCTTATGCATGCCATTGACTATTATGGCAAAATGATGATTTGGGTATAAAAGCTTATTTCCCCTTTTTCTTATTTTGTGGTGATCCCGTTTGTCCATCGCTACCCAATGCTTAAATGGCCAAGATCGACCAAAAAAAAAAACTTGTTTTTTATAAAATTGCAACTAGTTTTCATGCTAATGGTGATATATTTGACCATTGGCATGTCTACTACATTGAATACATGCTTTCTTTTAGCTGTCATGCCTCCATTTTTGTAATTTGCAGAAATGTATTCAGTTAGTAACCGAATACATTTCTGCAGGTTACACTATTCCTGCACAGATGCCTGCCTGCTTCCTGGATCGCTAATTCACCTCATTTGCATGGTTTTCACCAGCAAATGAGGTAATTAGCATATAGTAGTGGTGTCTATGCAGGAATAGTGTAGGAGCACTTGCGCACGTCCCTGGAGCTCATTCCTGGATTGCTCGTCGGCCATATTGCGTGCAGCAGCTCTTCCACTATTCCTGCACTCCGTGCAGAGCTTGCTGAATCCGGGGGTTTGTTTTTACCTTATAATTTCAAAATACAGTGCAGCTGCACTCCTATTATTTAATTAGATTTTCAAGTATGAAACAAGCCAGCTAGGTTTGTTCTACATATATAAAAAGTGCTGGAAAGTATAACGGTCATGTCCAGTAATATTTATACATATTTTAAGTGCAGGAGTTTGTATATTTATTTATTACTATTTAACAACCAGGTTATTATGCTGAGCATTTGCAAAAGTGATTCACAGAGAAAAGCTCTGTACATTAAGAATATGGTGAGATATGTAATACAGCACATTAAAGCATTTATTTCAAAAAGCATTATAAAGCAGCATTGTGGCAGTAAAATTCCCAAAACTTTACAGAAAAAAACAAAATGAAAACTCCAGCAAAGCTAGAACTTCCACTGAGTGACCTGCCAAACCTCTTGTATCAGAGGCACATGGGATATATGCAAATGACCCTTATGAACATCAGGTGTTTTAGCTAATTGGTGTCTCTGAATGCCCATGAAATATTTCATCATTTTAATGGACAATTTCACGCCAAAAAAGCCAAACCCCAGTAGCTGTGGGTATGCATATTTCGGCTTTGTTATGACCTTGTCAGAACAGCATAAGAAGAGTGTTTGACTAAGCATAAGAAACACAGGGCTGTTATACCCAGCTGATGTCCATTATCATTAGGGTCACTGCAAAAATATCGCAAACAACAAACTAAAACAATAAGTGAGAAGGTCACTGAAAAACCAATCAGTAAAAACAAAATGAAATTCCAGCAAAGCTAGAACTTCCACTGAGTGACCTCCCAAACCTCTTGTATCAGAGGCACATGGGATATATGCAAATGACCCTTATGAACATCAGGTGCTTCAGCTAATTGGCAACTCTGAATGCCCATGGAATATTTAATCATTTTAATGGACAATTTCAGGCCAAAAAAGCCAAATCCTACTAGCTATGGATATACATATTTTAGACTTGTTATGACCTCGTCAGCACAGCACAAGCAGAGTGTCTGACTAAGCATAAGAAACACATGGCTATTATACCCAGCTGATGTCCATTATCATTAGGGTCACTGCAAACATATCACAAACAACAAACTAAAACAATAAGTGAGGAGGTCACTGAAAAAACAATCAGTAAAAACAAAATGAAAACTCCAGCAAAGCTAAAACTTCCACTGAGTGACCTCCCAAACCTCTTGTATCAGAGGCACATGGGATATATGCAAATGACCCTTATGAACATCAGGTGTTTCAGCTAATTGGCGATTCGCCAATTAACTGAAACACCTGATGTTTATAAGGGTCATCTGCATATATCCCATGTGCCTCCAAAACTTTACAGAGGTAATGAATATGAAACAATGATAGAAGTGTGGTTTCTGAGTTTCTTAACAGACTGCTTAACAATGCAAGGCTGACCACATAACGTAATTATGTTTACACCTAACCCACCCCTTCCTCCATCCAGGAATGTTATATTCACTGGCTTTCTTGACTGCTTGTAAATTATATGTATATACTGTTTACTTCCTCTAATTTCTGTGCATGATTTTTGCCTAAATGTTTCTTGTTTTAAATTGCGTACACAACTGTTTCTGCATTTACTCATTCCTTTAAATGTTGTTTTGAATGCTTTCACCCTGGCTGCATGTGAAATTGGTCATTTGCAATTGGTGTACTATCCTGGTAAACAAACAATAAAAAAAAGACAGTAAATAATCACAACACAGTAGGAGCACGGTTATCTTAGGAATCCCTTACTAGCAAACAAAATTAAGGTGTATTAGTTGGGTCTATATCATAACACCGAAGAGGCGTTTCAGCAAACACCTCTTCAGCGACACATACAGATCGAACGCACAAAATCGCGAAGTTTGACATCAGTGATTTCTTTCCCTGGGAAAGAAATTGCTTGGCCATCCCTGTAAATTTGCCATTTTCCCCACTGTAGTGCGATCTTGGAGTTGGTATATTTAGTTAGGGGGTGGTGGGCACAGCCCCCCTCATTAGGGGGTGTGGAAGGCGAAGCCCCCCACTTTGTTATGTTTGTAATGATCTTTTTTTGTTTTTAGGTGAGCGATAATATAGAGCCATATTAGTCAGATTCCAGGTAGGGCCCTACTGTATCCTGACATGAAATAACTGTTAAATTAAGAATGAAATATGATATTATTTTCATTGTTATGTCACCTGAAGGATTCTTGATTTGGTAACCCTATATGTCAATTGAAAGATTTTAGATTTTGTCTACAGAGATGAGATATATGTCACAGCACTCCAATGTTTATGGTTTTGAGGAGAACAGATTCCAGCTTTGGTAGGTTTCACAGTTTAAAACTCTCTCACTAAATACTGGCTTTGAGCACATAGAAGAGATTTTGAAACTTTAAGAAGATATTTATTTGAGATAATAGTATTATATCATGCCATCTGAATTATTATAAGGCCCTCTGTGCAACAGTTTTTGGGTCACAGTAATGAGTCAAAAGTATACCATCTGAGATAAGAGATAGATAAATGGCAAATGGTGAGGTGTTCTGGCAGGGTGTTCTGCTGTTAGCCATTCAGTGCTGTGAAAGCTGATGCCATGAGAGCCGGACAGTTGTAGACTGTGTGCTGCATGTTAAGAAGAATCAGAAAGGGACTTCACAAGATAGAAAGGATATTTGTTTATATGTGTGTGTGCATGTGTGTATATGTGTCTGCGAAAACCAATAGATAGATGGATACATGGAGTTATGTAAGCATATTATTTACATGGGTATAATTGTATGAATGTGTGCACACAATACAAAAACATTTACCCCTGGAGTGTCTCTCAGCCATTTGGAAAAGACCGCGAGTGAAAGGGTATAAGAGGGCAGGAGAGATGGGGAAGGATTCAGAAGCATCACAGGGTGGGAAGCAACAGCAGAGACGTTGAGTAGATTTTCCATAATGGAACCAGAGGGAGAAACGTTGCAAGTAGGAGGAAAATGGGTATGGAACAGGAGGTAAAGGAGGTGAGAGCTAATGTGGGGAGATGAAGGGGATTTTAGTAATTCAAGACTCATTCACCAAGGGAATTAAGAGGCTGGACAAGGCCTACAAGGACACCAGATTATAGTGATGTCAGTCATAAAGACAGACTTAACAAGGCATGGGAGGACGTGACGAAAATAGTCAACAAGTGGGAAAGGAAGCTGACTGTTATCGCGTATATTGGTACCAGAGACTTGTCAGAGGAGACAATAGATCTGGTAGCAAATAGTGCCAGGCAAGTGGTCAAAATATTGGAGGAAGCATTATTGGAAGTATTACCTGTGCCAGCAGCCATCACACTGAAAATATGAGAATTATGGAGCACAATGACAGGCTGCAGCACTGAAAAAGCAATCAGGACTTGGTATTGATAGGAGGATACAGAAGGACCTCACAGAGAGATGGGAAACAGGGTCCATCATAGTCCACAGGGGCCAGGAATGCACAGAGTTTGAATGCAAAGATCATCATCTTCTTTCGGCTGTTCCCATTAAGGGTCACCACAGCGGATCATGTGTTTCCATTTCTTCCTGTCCTCTGCATCTTGCTCTGTCACACTAACCACCTGCATGTCCTCTCTCACCACATCCATAAACTTTATCTTAGGCCTTCCTCTTTTCCTGTTACCTGGTAGCTTCATCCTTAGCATCTTTTTCCCCAATATACTCAGCGTCCCTCCTCAGCACATGTCCAAACCAACGTAATCTTGCCTCTCTGGCTTTGTCTCCAAACCTTCCAACCTGGGCTGACCCTCTAATATACTTATTCCTAATCCTGTCCACCCACATCACACCCAGTGCAAATCTTAACATCTTTAACTCTGCCACATCCAGCTCAAATCCTGCCTTTTTGTCAATGCCACTGTCTCCAACCCATATAACATAGCTGGTCTCACTACCCTCTTATAGACCTTCCGTTTCACTCTTACTGGTACTCATCTGTCACAAATCACTAATGACACTCTTCTCCACCCACTCCATCCTGCCTGTACTCTCTTCTTCACCTCTCTTCCACACTCACCATTACTCTGAACTATTGATCCCAAGTATTTAAACTCATCCACCTTCGCCACCTCTACTGCTTGCATCCTCACCATTCCTCTGTTCTCAAAGATACATCTCAATAATTTTATATTTAAACTAATATGGAATAGGGGAAGGTATGTCCCCGCTGCAGAAGGAGGGGTACATGGTCAGACAGCAGATGAGCAAACGAGTGATTTGGGCATGGCTGGATAGTATTACTTCATAAGGATTCAAGTATTAATTCATATTGCAAGGAATCTGGATATGATGAAGGGGAGGTGCTGGCAGTGGTGCAGAAGGGAAGCTGGACATTGCTGCTATTAAGGAACAAGCAGTGGCTGGGACATGGAAGAGACAAGGTGCATGTTGTTTAGGAGGAATGACACGTGAGAGGGATGGCGGTAGAGCAGTGATCTAAATCATACCTCTCAAATGTCCCAATTATTCCAGAATGTCCAGATTTTTAACTCACATTGTTGATTGGTTTATTAGTCATAACATTTGTGGTTTTCTGGCAAACCACTGATTACTGAAATTATTAATGGCAGACATTTGAGTTTCAGATTCTATAGCCTTCAGAAAAAAATGCATTCTGATGCAAATTATGTTATTTTAAGTTAGTAAGAGCAATATTTGAAATCTGTTCCTATTTTGCGACCTTTACCCTCCCGTTAATTTTGGCACTGTACAGATTTCTCATGGTAAGAGGTTGAGAGATATGATATAAATAAAGCTGTCCATCAAAGAGGTCACAGAGGAGTTTGAAAATCATTTGTGAAATGAGCAAAGAAGGGAGCAAGCAAAGTAACAACTGAGATAATTGAATTGGCTGTTAAGGTCAAGGAAGAAGATGGAATGCTGGTGGATTTGTACATGTCAAGGGAGAAGAATTATATACTAGAGGGGATACAGAGAGAGACAGAATGAGAGAGATAGAATAAAAGACAGAAAGAAAGTTATAGCCATAGCAGCTATCAGTTTACCTGGAACAGTAAGGAGACTCCTACTACATATTAGAAAGGAAACAGGAATTGTTTGAAGTCTTAAACCATAAGGGGTTCAGCAATTTGGTGAGTATCTGTAACAAAAATGACCAGATTCTGGATGTGGTCCTAACCAACGTGGAGGGGGGTTAGGGATGTTCCTTTTATGGTACCACTAGCCAAAAATGATCATGCCACTATGTGTTTTAGAATGTGGGAGGGGGTAAGAATACAATGACAAAAATGACAATGTGGGATTTTAAGGGAGTGGGTCATCATGAGCTTAGAAGAACCTTAAAGATGAGTTAGTAGTACCTTTTCCTAATGGTATTTGCTTATATTGGCTAACTCTGAACACTCAATTTTTGATTCACATGAATTATTCTTTAATTTGTCCTTGTTTTCAGGACTGTTCATCAGCAAATTTAAGACTCACTTTCACTACATTCAGTTTAGTCAGACAGCTTACTTTGCAGTTCCATGGAAAGGAAATTTAGCAGATATTAAATGTTTGTATGCATATAAGTCTAACTTGTATAAGTCACTGCCAGCTATTTGTTTTTAAAGTTTTGGCCAGAAGGCAAGATAATTGCTTGAGACATGAAAACAACCAGCATCATTATTTCACTGTGGGTCTGGTAGTTATTAAAATGTTATTTATTTTAATCTTTCTTTATATACTCCAAACATGCACAGTCCTGCACCTGCCCACAGAGTATATCTGATTGCTGGTAAAGTTTATTAAATAAAAGAGCCTCAAAGTAGTAAAGCTTTAGCAGTAGTGCATATTTCTGCTTGTTCTCAAAGTGGTATGGAATTGTTGTGATGGTGCTTTCCGATTGCTATTATGGATGTGGTTTAAAAGGTAGTATTAGATAATTACAATGTCTAGTATAGTAAGTTAGTCTTGCTGAAAGGCATATTAACTGTTTGGTCGATAACATCTTTTTATGTTGCAGTGCTGGCTAACACTAAAAAGGATTTCTTTCTCTTTTTTTTTGCTGCTTCTAATACTTTTGTGTTTGAGCCTGCTTTATAATAATGGTACAGGTAACAATTGCTCTGTGTAATCTGCCTTTTTGACGCATTTAACATAGTACTTCCCTTGCATGCCTCTGTTCCTCCTGACATCTTTCTTCACCTTTCATATGCTCCATATCTTCCTTTTTAATTAAACCTGGATGACAGGACAGGTGTTGTTTATGTTTCCCTCAATAAAATTAGTTAAAGTATATTGGTCATGTTTTCAAATGCCCTTGCTTTACAATTCATTATAAAGTTGCAAGTGATTTAAAAAAAAAAGATTATAGTGTACTGTTTTTTTAGTGTCACTGTTTACTCAGTTTTTCTGTATAACTACACTTACAAAATTATATCATTGTAGGTACTGAGCAGTGATTTACACACAACTGCAAATAATTGTGGGTAATCAAAATCATTTATCTCTATTGAAGAGCTACTTCTTATTTATATTGTGGTTTCACTAGTGCATCCTAATATGATCATGTTCAGTGTGAGATGTTCCTACTGCAAGAACTAGTTGACAACTATTTCTGATGTTATTACTATGGAAAAACACTAGTCTACACATTCATTTAGGTAGTGACCCATTATGGGCTCAGTCTTTCATGATGTCATAGCAGGGATTTTCAGCTCTGAGAAAAATGTTCAGGGGAACATTCTTACCACCAAAATAAAATGCATAACGAAATATTTTTTTTATCAAAACTGTATAATTTGTAATTGCATAAGTAGGTAATGTCGAACTTCAAATATTTGTTAAATACACTTGCTTTAGAACACAGCCAATGCACTTTAAGTATAAGAGCGTTTATTCACCCATCTTGGAAGTTGACTGTAAATGTGTTGCCTTGATGACGTCATTGTATATTTCTTATTTTAGATATTTTTGTGATTATAATTTTGATGACCCTATATGTTGCCCTATATGTTTGCTCTAAATAGTTCTTATACTAGTACCCAATGTATGGGGGAGCATTAATATAAGCTTAGGTTATGAAATTGTTATGTTTACATTTAGTTCCATCAACTAATCAAAATGTTTGCTAAGTGTAATACATTATATGTCTATTTATTCTTAAGTGAGTGTTATTGAGAATATGGCTTTTGTTTATTGTGTGATGATATTGCTCCATGACTGGGGTCCCCACTCCCTCCTTTTTTCTATTTTGTTCACCTCCTTTCCCCTCCCTGTCTTGTTTAGTAAATGCCTAAAATAGCATATGTTCAGGCAAAATAAATAAATAAATAAATAAATAAATAAATAAATAAATAAAACAGAGGTCTTTCTAACCTGAAACACTATTTTCATTGTATAAAAAAAAAAAAAACTGAAGACATATTTTCCTTCTAGCAGTATATAGATACCACATTTTAAACATTCTGGTTGGGGTCCATTAATCTAATACTCCTTACATAGACCCCTACTCTAAGGCTGTGCAAGACATAACATAAATATGGCAGATCAGAATTCATGAACTCCTCCACCATATACCTCCATCATTACTCACTATGTGTACAATAACTGTTCTATATATATGCAGAGGTTGGAGAAATTGTTTTCTTAAATAATTCTGTTGACAGTGAAGGATGTGGATGAGTGCTTCAAGGAGAATTGTAGCATTCTTTTTGTCAATACACCATCACCAGTTGTTTTGGTGCCCCCTGATTCCTGACCCTTCACTGCAGATATGTAGTGGTCACCCCATTGTCCTCAATGCAGGAAATCGTGTAATTTCTAACTCTCTGTAGAGATTTAGAAGTAGCTGGAAAGTTTTAACAGCTGACCTCAGTAAAATCTTAAAAAGGATATGGTCATTCTAAAAGTAACTTTTAAAATTACAAAGAACATTATCCGCGGGTCTGACTGTGTGACCAAGGCAGTGTTCCTGAATATACATCGCTTCCGAGTGGATTCATCAAACAAGACTTGCCATTATCAGTAGAAACAATTTTTCCTGCTGCAATGAACTGAAATGTTCTAGCTGGTGGAGTCTGTTAGTGAGACTTGCCCCTTGGTTGCATTGACAAATCAGGAAGCAAGGCCTGGCAATATCACAAAGGAATAGTTTATGAGTTCACAGGTCCTAATAGAGTTTGTGTGTTTTATACTAAATATGAAACTTTTGGTTTGAAAACCTTCAGTTTTGGACAGATTAACTTCACATTGTGTGTGTTACTCATCAAATATGACAACAGTCTTTTAAGCAGTTGTAGCTTGTTGAATTATATTCTCTGTATGAAAAAGCCTAATCCTTCTATGCAGTACCCCTAAAGTCTACATGAATGTACTTCAGTCATTGTTTCATCTAGAGGTGACCCAATTTGTTGTCTGACAGAATACAGCTACTGGTTTATTTTTATTTGCTTTTCTCATATATGACAGCCCCATTTTTCAATCACTGGAGATTCTTCCCTGTGCATCCATCCCCTGAACCATGATAATAGTCCTTGAGTGTCCCCCAGCATTTTGTCAGTGGTTGGAGTTCCCTGCCTCTTCCAACTACCTATCAGTGATCAGAGCCCCCAAATCATTTCACCCACAGCCAGCTTGTGTGGCCTGGTGTCCCTACCCTCACTTCCTCTTTCATTATCAATGCACCGTGGCCACTGCTCCCACCTGTCAGTGATCAAAGACAAAGTACCCGTCATCCTATGTTTCCTCTCTTTCACAGCCCTGTGAGTGAAGAGTACAACATCCTATCCCAGCAGCCATATTGGTGGCAACTTGTGAAATCTCCCTAACCCAGGTAAAAGGACTGTATAGTTCATTGTTGATAACTATGTCCACATTGACAGCACATCTGCCTTAAATGCCACTCCAGATCGACAAGCAAGGGCAGCCAATTTGTGCCGATAGTGATTCTGTCTAAGAGTTGTACCTTACTGGTTAAGAAGAGGGCATGCTTTTCGGCCCCAAAACCCGGGCCAAACCACAAAGGGAGGGGGAGTGTCCATATTCATAAAGGACACCCACACCTCCAGGTTAGTAGCAACACATGAAGCATCAGAGACCATACAGGTGCAACTAATCATAGGCAAAACTGCTATACAACTGGTAGCATGTTACAGACCACCCTCCCAATCTCAAGAACCCCACTCAGCCTTCCTGAAGGCATTGGAGGATATGAATGTATCACAAAATACCATCATACTGGGAGACTTCAACTACCCAAACATAGATTGGGTACATTATTCTAGCCCTAATACCCTAGCCCAAAGGTTCCTGGAATTCATAAATTCAAATGCACTGGAACAACTAGTTACCTTTCCCACTAGGGGAGATAATATACTAGACCTGATCATCACAAACATGGGGACAAAATGCTCCACACCGGAGTATACCCCTCACTAGTGAGATCTGACCACAAACTAATCACCCTGGATATACATATCCCACCTCCACCCCAGCACAAAAGACCACAGTGAAAAACTTCTCAAAAGCAGACTTCACTCTTCTTAAGACTGAGATGGTATCCTTTAAGCCCACTGTGCCAGTGGATACCACATCCCACAATGCGAATCCTTCACAAATGCTTTCTATGGACATCTCCAAGAATGCATGGATCATGCAATCCCAAACAAATCCAAGTCCCTCTCCACCAAATGTAAGCGTCCTGTCTGGTGGACCTCAGCCATAAACAAATTGTATAACAAAAGAAGGAAGCTACTGCACGTCAGAGTGAAATCCCATGAAGGGAAGACATCTTTGATCAACATTAGCAGAAAACTATGTTCTCTCATAAAAACATCCAAGGCAAACTTTGAGAGAAAAATCGCTAAGGACACTAAAGATAACCACAAAGCCTTCTTCAGCTATGTTAGAAACCTGGGCAGAAACCCTCAGATATGCTCAGAGTTGGTTCACAACAACAAAAAATACACTGAACCCACAGATATTGCTAACATTCTGGCTGACAGGTTCAGTGCTAATTTCTCCCCTCCTTCACCCTCAAAAGAAGAAATACTTATCCCAGCTGAATGTAATCTCCCTGTCATCTCAGATGTCCAAGTGAGAACTGCCCTAAACAAAGCAAAAAACACAGCATCAATGGGACCTGACAGTATCCTGGGGTGCATGTTACGTGAACTCCAAGAGGAGCTAAACCCACACATAAAAATGCTATTTAACCTTAGCCTTACTTCAGGATATGTACCTAAACACTGGCGTACAGCAACAGTGGTCCCACTCCACAAGGGGGGTGCCTCTACAGACCCTGGAAACTACCACCCCATAAGCTTAACTAGCCTGGTCTGCAAAGCTATGGAAAGAATCATTATGGAACTCATAAACAGAGACATAGGGGACCTACAGACACTTGACCCCACCCAGTTCAGCTTTGTAAAGGGCAGATCCTGCCTTTTAAACCTGGTTGACTTTTTCAAAACAGTCACTATAGCCATTGATGAGGGCAAAGCAGTCCATACAGCATACCTGGACTTGGCTAAGGCCTTCGACACAATACCCCACTCAGGCATCATAGATAAGCTAAACAGCTTAAAAGTAAACACTTATGTCACTAGATGGGTTGCAAACTGGCTAAAGGACAGAACCCATAAAGTTAAAATCGCTGGAGCAATGTCAGACTCAAAGCCAGTCACAAGTGGTGTCCCACAGGGATCTGTCCTGGGACCCCTCTTGTTCGGCATTTATTTCTCAGATGTTAAAGCAAACATGGGAGGGCTGTGGCTGACAAAGTTCGCAGATGACTGCAAACTAGGTGCCATAGTCGATACACCAGCAGACACACACATCCTACAAAAAGGCCTCACTGAAACGTACAACTGGTGCCGTAGTCACGGCCTTAAACTAAATGTCAAAAAAATGTATAGTCATCCCTTTTGGAAAAAACAAAGTACCCACAAATTATCACATAGACAGCAACCCACTGAGTACGGAAAAAGTAATCAGAGACCTAGGGACCCAAGTAGACAGCGACCTCTCATTTGACACCCATGTTGCCAAAGTGGTTAGAAAAACATTCTACCTTGCACACTTCATCATGAAGGGATTCACATCCAGATCCAAGGATGTCATTGTACCCCTATATTCCTCCCTCATCAGACCCATGATTGAGTACAATGCCCCATTTGGTATGTACCTCACCCGGCATTTGCAACAGCTGGAGAGACCACAAAAGTACCTCACCAAAAGGATCAAGGGTCTCCAACATATGTCTTATTCTGCCAGACTAAAGAAACTTCAGCTCTATTCAGTAGCATACTGTCTGCTCAGAGGTGATCTCTGCCTGACGTACAAGGCCATGTCCAATCAGGATCTGATGGACATGCTCCACCTCAAAAAATCCAAATCCATCAGGACCATGAGAGCTAAAGACTTAAACCTCCACCCAAGTATGAATAGGACATGCTGGAGGGATAGATTCATAACCCAGAGGCTTCCCATGCTTTGGAACAGGATCCCAGTTCGTATTAGGCAGAGCCCCTCACTGACTCTCTTCAAGAGAAATCTTGATGAGTGGATGGGAGATCGTAAGTTTACCCCAGGGGTCACATCTGTGTCACTGCTAGACAGGGGCACAGTAAACTAATTCTATTATATAAGGGGACCTTCACTGTGTCACTACTAGACAGAGGCACAGTATTCTAGATTTATTCTGTACATTTTTGTATCATTTCATGGGGTGGCAAAAGCCACATCACTATGGCTAGGCTTACAAATGCCCCAGGGCAGATAGTCTAGTACTATACTATGAAACTATGAAACTAGTCTGGCAAACTACACTGGACACCCTCTGCTTAACTACCTCTTCAGTGACTGTCCCCTGCCTCTTTCTAGTTCATGTGGTTCATGCACTAAAACCATCTGGCAAATTTGTGGAGTGGTGACTCTGCTACATCAGAAATCTAACTTCCAGAATACTACTAAAATATATATGAAGGGATTAATAAACATTATTATGAAAATATAATTGATACAACATGCATCATCTTGCAGTTTTGTATAACATTCCACATTTTTCACTCTAAAAGCTTGTGTTGGTGATTGACTAATTTAATTATTGAATAATATAATAGCAAAAATCATTGAAGAGATTCTAAAACTGAACAGTAACGATATTATAACATATTTAGCAAAACTTAAAAAAAAATTGAGATCATATGAGTTTACTGTTTTACAAATATCTGATTAGGATTTTAAGAAAATCTTGTATAAGATATTCTTTGTAAAATTCTGAGTGAGAACCAGTGCAGCGAATAAAGGAATCGCACTTTTTGCTTTAGACAAGCTTTGTTCAGCTCTTCTCCCCTAACATACACAGTCACACGACATGCACTCATAGCCTAATTATTAAATTCCCATAAGGTATAAATACTTTTCCGTCTACTGAATGCACAGTCTAAAGAAACCACATTTTTTTTTCCTTTTGTATATTTTAGACAATAGGCATCTGTTTGCTTCTTCTATTGACTGCCAGAAGCACAGTTCTGTGCTGCCCTAAGCTGTTTCTCCTCTTTGAGGGATGAGATAACCATTCTTACCTATAAAGTTAAAAAAAAAATAACTTAAAAAAGAACATTTCTTCAATTGATTAATTACTCATCCAGCTGGTATGGCACAATTGACATGGAGAATAGCCAGGAGTTACTTGTAAATACTAGTTTAAACTTCACAAGTTGGTTAAGCATAACATTCCCCAGTACAGAACAAAACAGAGATAAGGCTAGACTTGCATAAAAAGCAAAATGAGATCAAAAAGGTGAAATTAACCTACTGAAATTGTGCCATGGTTTTTCAGTGTACTTTGTTGTCCTATCAACCACAATGGCTCCACTGCACTGAGCCTACCCATCTCAAGCTTTCTGTGTCCCTGCTGTTTATTTTTCTCACATACACTTTTGTGTATGTTTACCTTCTGATGAAATTCAAGAAAACTTAGTTTGCATTTCCAGTTTATTATTAAATGATAAATGGTTAAGCAGATAGTGCATTGATAAAGTTGCATGTCAGGATTTCTGCTTCACAGAGATTAGATGTGGAAGTTATTTTAGCTTTCTTACAGCAGAAGTAGCATATTTAGGAGTGCAGCAGTCGTAATAAAATCATTTGACATAGCTCATGATTTTTGTTCCTTGATTTGCACATGCCTTGCATTCAGGTCATCTGCTCCCTAGGATCGCTGATGCATGGATACATGCTGAGTGAGGTATAGTTGACAGCTGTGATTTGCTCTATTATAATGTCTTTCTTGGTCATAGCAATAATAGCTCTGCTGTTCCTAGAGACTACTGTAATTTGATTAATGAGAAATCTTATTCTTAATTAATAAGAAACCTTATTCTGTGAAGGCTAGCAGTCACCACTATGCTTGAATCATATCTGGTCAAGTACAAATTCTAGCATAATGCATGGTGAAGAGCTCCTTAACTAAAACCATTTAGCAGTGCAAATGCAGCTCCACACACTGGGGGGGGGGGGGGCTGTTTTAGAAGATAAATATTTTGTGGAAAGGTTGGATTTATAGTCTGGATTGGGTGGGATAAGCAGGCACACCTGTATTCACAGCTACGGTGAATTAAGCAGAAAAGGTATTTAAAGTTAGAGAGGGTAAAAACAAAAGTAATTCAATCTACTACATTTTCAGTGTTGTTGTAAACAAAGGATGAATTGAATAATAGAGTTCATTCACTGGGTGAGGAGTGATACAAATAGTAAATATATAGCTAGGGGGTGGAATATTCAAAACTGTAGTATGAAGGTTGAAGTGATATTATAAGTTAAACACAGTAAGATCCTAGAAAAGTATACAATTATAGTCTGGTACAGTACATGATTAATAAGAGACTGACACATGCATTTTGTTTAGTAATAATATATGAGGGCTGAACTTTAAAAACTGCACATGGTATACTCTAGAATGGCAGTCTCAGATGCCACTAGTGGTGTGACTGCAGGTTGGCTAAAATGCCACACAGCAGACATTTCAAGGTTTGGGTTTCACCAATAGAATGACTGGAGATTACCTCAAGTGCCACAACACACATGCATCACAAAGTTAACAGGCTAAGGTGCCACAGTAGGCTTGGGTACCATGCAATAATTACTTCTAGGAGTTATCAGACTCAGTTTCAAAATTCATGGAATAGATGCAGCCATATATAGGCACCTTTAATAACTAGCCTAAATGCAAAGAGAAATATAGATATCAATATCTGCTGTTGATGTCTTTGAACCAGTGCAGAAGGAGCAAGAGCTTTAAAAACAGCAATAGCAATTTGAACAACTGACCTGTGGGCAACAATGTTTATTATAAACAAACAGCAGCAGCAGCAGCATGCAAGGCAGTGCAGTCAAGCTGGGAGCAGTAAGGGTTCTGATAAACAACTACGCTCAGCTTAGAGCCAAGTTGTGTTACTATTATCATCCTTCAGCAACCATGCAAACTAAGCGACTGAGCAAGATGAAATTGGGAATGATAATAACAGTTACAGCTGTGACTATGTGTGGTATTGCCAGCTATGCCATGAGAAGTAGGGCAATGGATGCGTAACATATGCCAGCACAGCTAGCTGGAATTTTGAAAAGAACTATATGTCATTTGTATATCAAGCTGATTTGTACAGATGCTTGTATTGAAAATGTATTGAAAATGTATTTGTAAAGTTGCTTGTTTTAACAATGTACCAAAAGTGTGTCCTGCTGGACAGAAAAAGAAATACACGTATTATTGTAACTGTTATGTATTGAGAAGAGGTTAATCTCAATCCACCTGACTTTTGAAAATAGTAAAGAAATTAAATTGCTTAATTTAGGCCAAAAAGACTGTATCTTACAGTTCTCAATGCAGCCAGGGACAAAAAGTCTGTACTTTGAAGCTTCCTGTATTGTCACTGCAGTGAAATAATTGCTACTCTGGAAGGGTGGAGGTTTGAAATTGCTTTATGACTTCCAGGAGCTGCAGCATATCTTAGCAAGGCTCTCTGTATGTGTATTATTGACACATCCTGACAGTTTCTAAGAACTGGGGGTTTCGTGGGAATCAAAAGTCAGATGATCAGATGTATATGATGTCATTCTGTAATACATCACTAAAAATAATGTTTAACACTAGATGAGGATGAAGTCTTAGAGCACTCTGTTTTAGTAACCTGACAAAGAAGGATCTGTCACCCACTTCATCTTGCCTTGCTCCAGTAAGTAACTAGGAAATAATAATTCTTTAGATCAGTCAGGAAAATATAGTGTGATTATTTAAGTACTGTTTTTTTTGTAACTGTGTGAACCTGTGCACCTGTTTTATTGTTAATATTTCATGTGATTGAAACTCTGGTATCTATTATAAACAGATATTTAGTATTTTCATGTTATTTTCTTATTTAATATTAAATAATTGTGGCTGGTCCTTTAGAGAATATTTTAACCTTTGAGAGTACTTATATTTATTAGTGACACTGTAGCCACTCCTGAAAGCCTGGCTGTTTGGTCAGCATTACCATCTGTATTAATATTAATTTTACTCAGTATAATTGGCTACCCTTGCAAGAGCCTTAGAATAGCTGGCTTTGGGGTGTCTGGTGGCAGTGTAACTACCTTATAGTCTGGGCAAAAGGGGGCATGGCTAGTAAATCTGTACCAGCCTTTCCCAGGTGTTTGTGTGAAAATCAAATCTCAAAGTGTGTGTGTGTCAGCTACTTGGAGCAGGGACACGAAGCATTGGTTTCACAGAGAGGGTGCTTGAGGACTTGGCTTGGACACTCAGCTCTATAGCTGTGCTAGTGTGACAGTGTTGTGGACCTGGAGGGAGACAGATAGAGAAACCCAGACCCCAGACTGAGTATGTTCCCCATGTGTTCTTAAGGGAAACTGTGCTTGATGCAGAGAACTGCATCTGGAAATACTGGGTGTATCCCTTTTTGTTCCAAGTGAATGTCCATCTCCAGTGCCAGTGGTGAGGATTCCGCTCCTTGATTTCTGGCCCAGATTGGGAACATCACAAGCATTTTAAATAAAAACTATTACATCTATGCAGTACAATGGACTATGTTCCTAAACATAGTGCAGCAAAGTTAAATCTGGCTAGAACCAGTCAATCCAGTAGCAGTGTCTAGCAAGGAAATGCAGCAGAAAACAGCACAGGAAAATAAAGCAGTAGGTCCTGCTGTGTAGCAGATTTCAAAGCTGCACTTAAAAGTCAATCTCAATATAAAAAGCAGCTGTAAATTAAGCCATGAGTAAGGAAACTTCCAAGAATATTAGTGAATGTCCATCTCTTAGTTAAAAACAATCAATTAGTGTCCTAGATGATCAATCATCTGGCACAGTGACCAAATACTACCATATTAGCAGTAGGAGCACTTTAAAATGAGACTGATGGAATCAAATTAAATAAAGTACACTTCACTGATGATAGCAAGGACAAATCCATCAATCTAATAAGAGTGCGTTGCAAAGTATACTGCACCAGTAGTATTCCACAGGGTGGTGAGAAAAAGGTTCCCCTTTCCTCAAACCATAAATAAATTATCTAAATATGTTAATAATATGTGCTTAGTGTTATTTATGGAAGAGGGCGTACAGCATTTGTCAATAATACCTGACAGAGAAGAAACAGAATTGAGAATGGATTTATGTGAAAGGAAAATGGTAGGATATATCCCCAAATGACAACAAGTACCTTTTCATTCCTTATACCGCCTTACTCTCCCTTCTTCACTTACTTCCTTCGAGCAAATATTCTTCCCTGACTTTCTCTCTAAATATACTATAAACCTCTTTTTCCCTCACATATTGCAATTCCTGTTTGTATTAGACTAACTTGCCTTTAATTTCTCTACAATCTGTCTAATATTTCTCTAAATATAAAATGGTTGCCATATAACTTGTATTGATTCTTACCAATGTTTTTATATTATGTCTAATTTGTTATAATTATTAACCACAGATACATTTGTTTTATTTTTGAAGATTGTAAAATTATTGTTCTTAAAATGTTTTGTAATAATTTGAGCTTTTCTCCCTCGGCTTCTGCTGAAAATGGGCTTTGACTTCAGACTTTTTCGGTAATCACATGTCAATAAATAAATATGTATTTGGTGAAGGAAATGCAGCGGTAAGTATACAAATTGTATAATATTAATAAAGTTTGAAGACCTGGAAGATGTTAGAAATACAGAAATAAATATATATTTGTATCAGGGTTTAGATATGAAGTCAGCTTGATTTTTTTGACTTATCACTTGATTGATTTTCTATTTTTACAGGAAGAAAGCATATGGAGGTGAAAGATCATCAATATTTGACATTTAAGATTGTTTCATCGCTGGCAAATCACAGCCACAGGAAAATATTTAAATAGGCTTACCGCTTATTTGTTTGCTGATTTATTTGAAGCAGATATCATCCAGAGCAGAGTTGAAAGGATTTAAGTCTAGGATTGCCGGGTGACATTTTCAGAATAATTACTTTGTATTATGAATTGTGGCAATTACATCATGTGTCAGGTACATTATATGCAATTAAACATATTCAATCTGATTCCTCAGTAATGTTTTCCATATTATTCAGACCGCATTCAGTTTGGAAGCTTTTCTTTGACAGTCATAAAATAAAATAATACCTTTATTTATTTAAGCCAATTACACAACTTGTGCAAACAGCTGATTTACTCGATTCCATCTCACTAACTTCTTTTAGGGGACAGGCAGTTAAAACAATTCTGCATGCTATGGACAGTTTTATTTATCTAGTAAACAAAAAGGCACTAAGGTAACATAACAGGTAACCTCACAAAACCTTTATTAATCCACAATTTGATGAATGAAGAAATAAAAAAACAGCAACTTGAACTGACTAAGCGCTTTCACCCTCATGGGCATCTTCAGAGTCAGTTAACTACAGTAAAAACAACCTTTAAATACAGCTATTAATTAGTGCTTGATTAATCAATGATGAAAAAGCAGGAGGGTAGTTAAATTAAACAATTATCCCCTAAAGTTCCTGTTCACCAAATCTTAAAGTCCTGTTCAGCAATACCTTGTTTGCTAGAATCTCAAGTAAGTAATAGCTACCCAGAATAAATAAATAAACCAAAATAAAACATCATAAAAAGCAGTGTGTGCAGTAATAAACATTCCATATAAAACAAAAAACATATCTGTTAAAATATTTAAATTTACATAGTTTTATATTATATACAAGCTGCCTTGTATCTTAAAATACATGCTAGGGATAGTGCATCATTGATACCAGGAGCATTGCTGGCATCAAGTCCCAGTTGCCAAAGACATTCTCTTATTTCCAACATGGTTTTAAAGTCCCCCCAAAATCCTTTGTATATAGCCTGTCAATAACAAAAAAAAATAAACTTTTTAAAGTTTGAACAATGATTCGTGTGTACATACAATGAATTAGTGGTTTTCTTGTTTTTTTATGTCCCTGTAATGTTCTAATATTCTTTGTCTCAACTTCCTGGTAGTCATACCTATATAGAACGCTGGGCAAGATAAACAAGTGGCAGCATAAATGACCATACTTGTGTTACAGTTGCAGTAACCAGGGCTCTTCAAAGTTCTCTTAAAATTATCTAGACAAACATAGGGACCGTCATTAATAAATTTACAGGCCTTGCAATTGCCACATTTGGCCATAGTAGCTGGTCTTTGTCCAAAGGATCTAGGGGTCTTCTCTAGTAGGTCTTTTAAATTTGAACCTCTACTATTAATAAAAGTGGGACATTTACCAAGTATGTTGTGTAAGTCTGCAGGGATGAGGCTTTCCCAAGCACCATAAATAACATCTTTAACTTCAGGTGCTAACCTATTGTGTTGTAATACCATTCCTGTTGGCATATTGTTTCTATCAGGCACATCTCTATGGTTGGTGACTTTGTCACATAACCTGTGTGTGTCATGCAAAATTGGAACAAAGTCAGTAGACCTTCTTCTAAATATTTCATGTTGAAGCGACAAAAGTATATCAATGGGATAACCTCTTTGGACAAATAAGTCCTTCAATATGTCCAGTTCAATTTTAAAGACATCATCCTCACTAATAATATGAGACAACCTGATCATTTGGCCCTTAACAACATTTCTCTTAACATTGGCAGGGTGACAACTACTATAATGTAGAAATGAATTGCTGTAAGTTTTCTTTCTGTATAATCTTGATTCTATTTTACCATTTTTAGTATATAATTGTAAATCCAGATAATCAATAATCATCTTGCCAACCTTGTGTGTACATTTTAAGAATGTTGTCGTGTTGTTCAAATATAAAATAAATTCTTCCAGTTCGTCAAGTGTGCCCTTCCAAAAAAGCAAAATATCATCCAAAAATCTAAAATAGATAGGCATCTTAACCTTATAATCAGATGTCAACACAAACTGGTCTTCCCATTCTGCTAAAACAAGGTTGGAATAAATGGGTGCATATTTAGCACCCATAGCCACCCCTGTGGACTGTCTGTAATACTCATCCTGAAAACCTACAAAATTGTTCTCCAGTACCATTTGCAACAGATCCACCAATATGTCCTTCTTGGTCCGGTGCAAGTTGGTATGTTTGTCCAAGCTCTTCCTAAACCAGTCAAGCCCACAATCATGGGGGATCACTGAAAATAAACTGATAACATCAATAGTGACCAACAAAAAATCCCCCAGATCATCATGAGACAAAGTTCTGAGGCAGTCCAAACAGTGCCACAAATCTTTTAAGATATATGGCAACCTTTCCAGGATGTCCTTGGTCATAATGTCTATGTAGGAAGCTAGAGGTTCAGTTTTGATCGTCTGGCTGCAACTATGGGTCTAAAAGGTGGGTTAACTAAATTTTTATGAATTTTGGATATGCCAAAAATGGTCGGCATGACCGGGTGTTCTACCGATAAATATTTATATTCCTCAGCATCTATTATACCTTCACATAGCAACTCATAAAGCATCCAGTCTATTTTGGTGTATGCCTTCTGGACATCAAATTTAGAAGCTAACTCATATGTGTCGGAGTCGTTTAGAATGTTCTGCATCTGCGTTAAATAATCAGTGTTGGTCATAATAACCACTCCTCCACCTTTGTTTGGTTTCATAACCCTATAGTCCTTGTTAACAGAAAGTTCCTTTAAGCAAAATAATTCTGCAGATGTTATGTTGTTGTCACATGTTATCTGTCTATTGTCAAGAAGTCGCCTAATTTGTGTTGTACATAAATGTTCAAAAGCCAACACAGCAGGATGATGTGGGGGTATAAATGTGCTACTTCTTCTAATTGTAAGTAATTGAGCTTCACTGTCAATCCTGTGTTTAGTACTAAAAAATACTTTTAAATTCAGTTTTCTTGTAAAGAGCTTTAAATTAATAAGAATCTTACTGATGTCATATTTGAAATCAGGGACAAAAGAAAAACCTTTTTTCAATAAGCTAAGATGACTGTCTAAAATCTTCAAACTAGAAAAATTGTAAACAAAAAAGGAGTTGTCACCTAAAATAGTAGGACCCTCCTTAGTAATGTTAGCCAAAGGAGAATTTAAAAAGTTTATTTTTTTTGTTATTGACAGGCTATATACAAAGGATTTTAGGGGGGACTTTAAAACCATGTTGGAAATAAGGGAATGTCTTTGGCAACTGAGACTTGATGCCAGAAATGCTCCTGGTATCAATGATGCACTATCCCTAGCATGTATTTTAAGATACAAGGCAGCTTGTATATAATATAAAACTATGTAAATTTAAATATTTTAACAGATATGTTTTTTGATTTATATGGAATGTTTATTACTGCACACACTGCTTTTTATGATGTTTTATTTTGGTTTATTTATTTATTCTGGGTAGCTATTACTTACTTGAGATTCTAGCAAACAAGGTATTGTTGAGCAGGACTTTAAGATTTGGTGTACAGGAACTTTAGGGGATAATTATTTAATTTAACTACCCTCCTGCTTTTTCATCATTGATTAATCAAGCACTAATTAATAGCTGTATTTAAAGGTTGTTTTTACTGTAGTTAACTGACTCTGAAAATGCCCATGAGGGTGAAAGCACTTAGTCAGTTCAAGTTGCTGTTTTTTTATTTCTTCATTCATCAAATTGTGGATTAATAAAGGTTTTGTGAGGTTACCTGTTATGTTACCTTAGTGCCTTTTTGTTTACTAGTTGTTTTACACTCTGAGTTCCTTCAGTTTTATTTATCTGCCTGTAGAAAGCAGAACTCATACGTCTTTATGACTGCTTTAAATTACTACTGGAAAAGTTCATTATTGTGAATGTGCTCATAATGACTTCTTCAAAGCCTTATAAGTAGGATCCATCATCTGACACATCCCAAAATGTCTATATCCGTAGATAGATTATTATAATAATACTATGTTATGACATCATAAACTATAAATTGACAGCCTTTGACTTCATTTCTCCTCAAACTGTTTTCAATGTTTTTTAAACTTTGCTATAGAGGAGGTACCTGCATTCTGAATGCATGTGTTGCATGTATATAGGTTCATAGGTTCTTAGGTGTGTACTAGGCTAATGGCCCTGGAGCCTTTACAAGCCTAGCCCATAAGATTACCCTGGCATTGTGCCACCCGACCTTAGTTCCCAGTGCCTCTGTCGAGTAGAGCCACTGGAGTTATCCCTGGGGTGAATTTTCTATTTCCCATCCACTCATCAAGATTTCTTTTGAAGACGGCCAGTGAGGTGCTTTGCTTGACATGTATGGGAAGTCTATTCCAGAGCGTGGGTAGTCTCTGGGTTATGAACCTGTCCCTCGAGCATGTTTTGTTGATTGTGCTAATGAGGTTGAGGTCTCTGGAGCATGTGGTGCAGACGGATTGGGATTTATTTAGATGTGGCCATTCTAACAGAGATGGGTTAGACATTGCTTTGTAAGTCAAGCAGAGATCACGTCTAAGTAGGCGATATGAGACAGAGAATACCTGGAGTTTTTTGAGTCTGTCCATATAGGACAAGTGTTTAAGGCCTAGGATCCTCTTTGTGAAGTACTTTTGTGGCCTTTCCAGTTGTTGCAGGTGTCTAGTGAGGTACATGCCAAATGAGGCATTATACTCGATGATTGGCCTAATGAGGGAAGAGTAGAGGGAGACAATTACCTTTTTCTTCCTGGATGCAAAACCCTTAATAATGAGATGTGCCATATAGAAGGACTTTCTGACCACAGTGGCAATGTGGTGGTCAAAAGAGAGGTTTCTCTCAACCTGTGTTTCCATATCTCTTATAACTCCTTCTGTGCTCAGTGGACTACCATCAATGTGGTAATTCAAGGGAACTGGGTTTTTCCCAAAGGAGATGATGACATATTTTTTGGCATTGAGCTTAAGGCCATGGTTCTGACAACAGTTGTTGGTCTCAGTGAGGCGTTTCTGTAGGATGTCAGCATCACTTGGGTAGTTAATAATAGTTCCCAACTTGCCATTGTCTGCGAACTTTGTCAGCCAGAGTCCCTTTGTGTTGGCTTGGACTTCAGAGAAGTAGATACCAAACAGGAGAGGACCCAGGACCAAACCCTGTGAGACTCCACTCGTGACTGGTCTGCAGTCCAACTACTACTACTTTCTACTTTCACACTGTGGGTTCTATCTGTGAGCCCATGTGTAACCCACCTACTGATATAGGAGCTGATGCCTAGCTTAGTGAGTTTTTTTATGATTCCTGAGTGGGAATGGTATCAGAGGCCTTGGCCAGATCAAGGTAGGATGTATGAACTACCTTGCTTTCATCCACAGCTCTGGTGACTGACTCAAAGAAGCCAACTGAGTTGAACAGGCATGAGCTACCCTTCACAAAACCAAACTGTGTAGGATCCAGAGTTTGGAGATTCCCTATATCCTTATTTATTAGGTCCATGATGATGCATTCCATAGCTTTGCATATCAGACTCGTCAGGCTAATGGGGCGATAATTCCCAGGGTCTGTAGTCACTCCTTCTTTGTGGAGAGGGATGATTGTAGCAGTGGTACATTTAGCAGGGACAAAGCCTGAGGTGAGGCTGTGATTGAACAGGGCACACAGGTGAGGTGCCAGTTCACTCTGTAGTTCATGTAGAACACAGCCAGGGATATTGTCATGTCCCATAGAAGCTGTATTCTTGGCCTTGGAGAGTGCTGTTTTAACCTGTGCCTCAATAATACTGGGTGCCTGGCAAATTACTGGTATTGTGATTGGTCCTTTAGGAGGGGGGAGAGAGCGGTAAAGTTGGCACTGAATCTGTCGGCCAGTATATTGGCAATATCTGTTGGCTTGGTATAGGAGGTACCATTGTGCTGTAGCTCAGAGCAAATCTGGGTGTTGCCGTGGAGATATGTGTCATTCACATATTCCATCTGAGGTGCTCTTGAAATCAACTCAGAGAATTGGTCATTGTCTCCCCACCTTTACTAAATATCAGTTTTGTCAGCTTTAAGTCAAGAAAAGCAATTTAAAGTTGAATGCCTTAATGGTATCCCATCAAGATTATGTAATATTTTGTAAGACTTTGCAGGAGTGGTTCTTGTCAGTTTGTAGAACTGATTATGGAAACATCATCGTCTACCATCAGCGAAGATGGCACTCACAGTGGCATTACTTTAATCTAAGAGACATCATGCAGTGCCATTAACTATGCTTATTTCCATTTTGAATGTTGAGTACAAAAATATACAGTACCATGCTGTCAACCAGGACAGTATCTTTGCTTCTTTTCTCATTTATCAAATCAAAATAGAGTAAGTTTGAAGAGAGAAGTCAAAGACAGGATAATACTAGCAAAGGAACTATCCAGAAGTTGCACAGACCATCTTGAAGACTATATTATTAATATTAAGATGACATTAAGATTAAAGCTTTTAGAACACTGAGCTTATAATATACTGTGAGGTCTTAACTGTCTAATTTACCTAAGTGACTGAAATGAACATTACTAAAGTTGTATCAGGGCTCAGTTTTTTAAGCTTCTATTTTTATATTGCAAAACCTTTTTAAGTTCTACTGGAGTAGGATTCTGCCTTTCTCTGTTATTTGCTTTGCTAACTAAACTTTAACATTTTTGGAGTGATAATAAGCTAACATATTTGCCAGTGTTTTTTCTAACTCCATCTAACATGTTATGTTAAGCCACGGTGGTGCAGCGGTAGCATTGTCGCCTCACAGCAAGAGGTTCTCCCATTCGATTCTCAGCTGGAGCGCCTTCTGTGTGGAGTCTGCATGTCCTCCCTGCAGTCGAGTGGTGTTCGAAAGACATGCGTGAATGGGCATGCCTTCATTGGAGGTTGGGCGTTGAGTTGGCACCTCGGCACCATAAAAATCTACTGCCAATCATTAGCGGACCGGAGGTCCGCTGTGGCGACCCCTAACCAGGAAAAGCCGAAAGAAGAAGATGATCTAACATGTTATGTTATTTCAAGATGAAGTGCCTCTTTTATTAACCAATCCAAAACATTCTTTCTTTTAGATTGTTCATGTCTTAATTGCTTAGCAGCACTTTCTGGATGATTACTAGTCCACATGAGAGAACTGCTGTAATTATCCATTACTTGCCTGTAGATACCATTGTTGCCAGTTAGCTATTTGCTTAAAGTATGATATCCATTTCTAATACAGGGTTAAATTCTTTCTGCAGTTGTCATCCACGAGATATGTTAGTTTTGAAACAGTTAACACTATAAACTGAGTTGTTTCAGCATCTTGCTTTTTGAACAGTGCATAGCAGCTATTAAAACTACTGTTTCCTCAGAATTATTTATATTATACATTCTTTATAAGAATTCCACTAATTTTCTTGGTTATTGTATAGAATGAAAATCCTCTTATAGTTTTTTAAACATCTTTATTAATTCTTCATGTTACAGTTTGATGGCGCCATCTTGAACTGAGGCTGAGTTTATCAAATTGTTGTTCATCTCGGTCTCTGGGAGGAATCACTTTGCTGCATTGCCAGCTTTTTGAAAGGTCCTCTTATTTTGGATAGAGCATACTTTTCAGTCAAGATTGAAAGTTATTCATATCTATTTGCTGTCTGTAAAGTTACCTGGAATTTCATCCGTGTTTTGGCTTCTCTATATAATTTAAAACCTTAGCATAATGTTGTTGTAGTTTTACAAAATCTCCACCATAGTTTTATAGAAGCATAGCTGGTTCCACCAGTGCCCTGTACCAGTATCATGAACCACCTCCCTGACCCCTCAAAAAAAAGCTATTTACTGTATTAAGCTGATAGTTCTTCCATTGAAGGGGAAAAGAAACATATATTCCTTCTACTGGAACACCAACCAGGTGGGTAGATAAATGACACCCCCCCACCCTACCCATTCAGGTCCAGTTTCTGTGGCCTAGTCCTGACTCCCCATCTCTGAATGGCATTTTTCACATATCATCTCATTGTTTTAAATAAAAAACATCCCACTGGACTGATATCATATTCTGCCATCAGCCTGGGATTTACAATAATAGCATACTACTCAAGATTAAAAGTTATGATGCAGCTTTAATTTCACACAAAATGGCAGGATGCACAGAACACAATCTCAAGTTCTTCTACAGGAAACTGAATCAAAAGCTATATGCATTATGGGTACTCAGCAATTTTAAAGTTATAAACAAGTGTGTGTGTGTGTGTGTGTGTGTGTGTGTGTGTGTGTGTGTGTGTGTGTATATATATATATATATATATATATATATATATATATATATATATATACATACATACATACATACACATAAATATATACATTAAAAAGCTATACATAAAAGTGCTGTCTTCACAGTTATATATTATGTTTTAGACTGACCTATGTTTCATTTGCCATCCATCATATACCTCATTGCACACCTGAGTTATAGTCACTGTTTCATAAATCAGTTTGTGTGCTCTGCGTTTTTTTCTTTTTTTTTTTGCAAAATTTAACAGAACAGGAATGTTAATTAAACAATGAGATACAAAAGTTAGAAAGAGCATAGATAAACTTTGCTTAGTGCTTTTCAGGGCAAGTAGATTTGAGCAAGCATAATTAACAGTGTTAAGAAGTCATAAGAAGATATGCGTTTATTTGGTCTGCTAAGTACAAGCTTTGAAATGGACAAACAGAAAACAACTCTGCATATTAATGATAGAAATAATACTTATCAAGGAAGTCAAGTGATGAACAATGATGAAGGGAATTTTTCTGTATGAAAAAAGAAATGCCACTAGACAAAAATTATATCACTTAAATAACTGGATATAACATAGTTGAAAGTTAAAATACAAAACAGAAGATTAAACATTTAGTGTATAAGAAGACCATGAAAGCAAGAAGAGCACAATGAGACATTTAATTTCAAAAGATGTATGAAAGCCATTTAGATTCGGGACCAAAGTCAGAACAGCAGTGGAGCCACTTGGTATTAACCTTCAATAGGCTGTCAAACTACTGTTTACTGTTAAAATTCACTTCAGGAGAAGGTTCGCTCCTAGCAGCCTGATGGTTTCGTGACTTCAGGATGGTTGCATGACAATGCACTGTAGCTTGTTATAAGGGAAAAGCATTACATTTATTAAAAACACTGCAATGTGAATGGTACAGTTAGATGTAGCTGCAGAAATCAGCTACAGTACCATTTTAGAAATATTTTCCTGTGCAAGTTGTGAACTAACCTGATGTGTTCTGTTACATTTCTTAGTGTGGAGCACTGAGCTGCTGGGATCCCTGTGCTGTGGACGAGTGTTGCCTGAAACTGTTTCTAGATCATGCATTTACCACTGAGATGTGCTTAGCTTAAATAGCTTTTGCTGAACTGCTTTCTCCTTACAATGAGAACCTTAGGATTTTATGAATTGCTGTCAGTCATTTCCATACCTCTCAACGTCTTAGAGGAAGAAATTTGGACAAAGCCATAAATAATGAGGGGATAAAGGCCCAAAAATAGGGACAATGTTTAAATATTGCTCTTAGAAACTTAGAAAGTCAAGAGAATAATAGCAGGTTTTGCATTAGTGTGAATTTTTTAAGGATATGAAGTCTGACACTGAAATGTCTGCCATTGTTTTCTGATTTCAGGGTTCAATGGTTTGCCAATGATTTGACAGAAAACTGCAATTTTATAAAAAATGGACCAAAAGCACCCTAGAGAATATTAGTGTCCAACCTAACACTCTCACACTGGGCGACTTCAACTACCCCTCCATTAACTGGGAAAACTACTCATGTAGCAATACACTTTCCCAATGCTTTCTGAATGCATTAATTCCAATGCTCTGGATCAGCTTGTTCTTACCCCCACTAGAGGTAGCAACATCCTTGACCTGGTCATTACTAACATGGGTGACCATTGCTCTACACCAATAGTCAACTCCTCCCTGTTTAGATCCGACCACAAACTAATCACCTTGGAAATCCCCCCCCCCCCCCACAAAGGTAACCACCATGAAATACTTCTCCAAAGCTAACTTTGGGCTCCTAAAAACAGAGGTGGCTAACTTCACTGCACCCATGCTAATGGAGAATAGTTGCATGACCACCAAATCATACACCAATGCACTGTACGAACAAGTACACAAATGCATGCATCTCGCCATACCCAATAGAACTAAGATGCTCTCCTCAAAAAAAAGGAAGCCAATCTGGTGGTCCCTGTCATAAACAAACTCTACAACAGAAGGAGGAAACTGATGCAGAATAAGGCAAAGTCCCAAGACTAGAAAAACTCCCTTATCAACCTCAGCAAAAGGTTGAGATCCCTCATCAAATCATCTAAAGCTAGCTATAAAAACAGAATTGCAGAAGATAGTAAAGACAACCACAAGGACTTCTATAGTTATGTAAAGAATCTCCACGGCAATACCAGATTTGCTCTGAGCTACTGCACAATGGTACCTACTATACCAAGCCAACAGATACTGCCAGTATACTGGCTGACAGATTCAGTGCTAACTTTACCCCTCTCCTCCTCCCAAATGACCAATCACAATACCAGTAGAGTGCCAGGCACCCAGTATTACTGCTGCACAGGTTAAAACAGCACTGTCCAATGCCAAGAATACAGCTTCTATGGGACCTGAAAATATCCCTGGCTGTGTTCTACATGAACTACAGAGTGCACTGGCACCTCACCTGTGTGCCCTGTTCAATCACAGCCTCACCTCAGGCTTTGTCCCTACCGAATGGCGCACTGCTACAGTCATCCCTCTCCACAAAAGAGAAGTGACTACAGACCCCAGGAATTATTACCCAATTAGCCTAACGAGTCTGATATGCAAAGCTATGGATTGCATCATCATGGGCCTAATAAACAAAGATATAGGGAATCTCCAAACTCTGGATCCTACAAAGTCTGTTTTTGTGAAGGGTGGATCTTGCCTGCTCAATTTGGATGACTTCTTTGAGTCAGTCACCAGAGCTGTGGATGAAGGCAAGGTGGTTCATACAACCTACCTTGATCTGGCCAAGGCCTTTGATACCATTCTCCACTTATGAATCATAGCAAAACTCGCATCAACCCCTATATCACTAGGTGGATTGCAAAGTTGCTCACAGGTAGAACCTACAGTGTGAAAGTAGCTGACTCCAAGTCAGACTGCGACCATTCACAAGTGGAGTCCCACAGGGTTCGGTCTTGGGTCCTCTCCTGTTTGGTATCTACTTCTCTGAAGTCCAGGCCAACATGAAGGGACTCTTGCTGACAAAGTTCACAGATGATTGCAAGTTGGGAGCAATTATTAACTCCCCAAGTGATGTTGACATCCTACAGAAATGCCTCAATGATACCAATGACTGGTGTCAGAACCATGGCCTTAAGCTCAATGCCAAAAAGCGTGTCATCATCCCCCTTAGGAAAAACCCGATTCCCTTGAGTTACCACATTGATGGTAGTCCACTGAACACAGAAGGCATTATAAGAGATCTGGGAACATAGGTTGACAGCAACCTCTCTTTTGACCACCACGTTGCCACTGTGGTCAGAAAGTCCTTCTATATGGCACATCTCATTACTAAGGGTTTTGCATCCAGGAAGAAGGAGGTCATTGTCTCCCTCTACTCTTCCCTCATTAGGCCAGTTATTGAGTACAATGCCCCATTTGGCATGTACCTCACCAGACACCTGCAACAACTGGAGAGGCCACAAAAGTACCTCACAAAGAGGATCCTAGGCCTTAAA
The DNA here is from genome assembly GCF_019279795.1 of Protopterus annectens. Lineage (NCBI taxonomy): Eukaryota > Metazoa > Chordata > Ceratodontiformes > Protopteridae > Protopterus > Protopterus annectens. The sequence continues at coordinate 1,345,142,568 of NC_056733.1, read as the reverse complement.
CACTTATCCTATATGAGCAGACTCAGAAACCTCCAACTATTCTCTGTCTCATATCCCCTACTTAGAGGCAATCTCTGCTTGACTTCAAAGCCATGTCTGACCCAGCTCTGTTAGAAATGCTGCATCTAAAGAAATCTCAATTCCTCCACACCACATGCTCCAGAGGCCTTAACCTCATTACCACAATCAACAGAACATGCTGGAAAGACAGGTTCATAACCCAGAGACTGCCCATGCTATGGAATAGTCTTCCCATACATGTCAAGCAGAGCACCTCACTGGCCCTCTTCAAGAGAAATCTTAATGAGTGGATGGGAAATAGAAAATTCACTGCGGGGATCACTCCAGTGGCTCTACTCGACAGAGGCACTTGGACCTAAGGTCGGGTGGCATGATGCCAGGGTAATCCTATGGGCTAGGCTTATAAAGGCTCCAGGGCCAGTAGCCTAGTACACACCTATGAATCTATGAACCTAAAAATGTGGCTGAAAAAACTGGACATTCTGCTAAAATCTGTACAGATGAGAAATATGATTGTTCTTAGCTTCTAACCATAACTTTTCCAGGAGAATGTCTTGTGAGTCTACCCTAAATCCTTCCCTAGATTGCTTGATAAAATGGATTGAAATATTTTGACATCTGTGTTGTGGGGAATATTTTGCAAAATGACAAACTGGTACCTAAACTGCATACATACTGAAAATATGTAATGTATAATGTTAGTGCTATTGAAAAAAAAACAGCTCTCTAAGTAAAGGATTAAATAATTTTAAAAGCATCCAGTGTGGATTCATGAACTATCTTTTGTGATAGTGCAGAAGGCTCTGCTACATGCAGTGGGTCTGTTTAGATTCAGGTTGTGACATAGAGCTTAAACAAATTTTAATACAGCTTTGGTTACACGGCAGGGCCTACTACTATAGGGACCGCACATCTGTGGTGGTTATTTTACATAGCAGGGATTATGAAGTGCAACACATCCCAGGTGGATTATCAGGAGCCTCCCCAAACAGACAATCCATCTATGGTGACTATTTTGTGCAATAGAGGCAGCCTGGTAATACCTCTCATAGTTTCCTGTACCATATCCCTTGTTACAGGATGTGATACTATTTCTGGCTCCACTGTGATAAATTAATCTGTTATCTCTTGCTCAGAAGAATAATTAATTAACTTAGTTGCTTATGCAGCTGATTTGCTTGCATCCAGGTTTGCTTAAAGGTGCTGTGCAGTGCCACATCAGAGTATGCATGTGCAACCCTGGCTATGGGTCCAGCACAGCCTTACAGAGTTATTAGTGAATAGCAGCTGCAATGCCACAATGAATGGGGCATGATAGTACCTGTGAAAATCTAGGGAGGTCCTAGCTTATTAAGCAGGATCCCAAGTCCAAGGTACGTATATGTTTTAGGAGATTTGCGTATCATTTGTAATGGTGGCATTACATGTTTCATTGGAGCACAGCTTACCTTGTGCTACACCTAAAACAGGCTTCCTGAATCATATCGGATGCAAGTTGCATTAGTAGAAAGGGTATTTGTATACTCCCTTTACTAATGAGTTCCTGCATTACTGAAGGTAAAAGACAACTTCCTCAGTATTAGAAGTGTCAGAAGCTTCTTGTTACTGGATTACATAACATCATGGACAGATGCAAATACCTTGCTCTCAGCATATTGCATTATTGAACCCCACCACTGAAGTACTAAGAAATATTTGCATATATTAAAAACAAGTCATATATTGGAATTAATCAATATGGACCTAAGACAAACAAAATGAATGATGGGTGTAACAATTGATCTATGTATACAATTTGATTATGTGATAATAACTAGATAATAATTTAATAAGTTATTTTAAGTAAAAAAGTGTTCTTCAGTGACAGGAACTGTAGGATCCTTTATAGCCAGCTGGACTACCACTAAATCAGGTAGATAAAACTTTAATGTGGGATTTAAAGGCTGGTTTCCATGGGATATTACACCACCAGCTCTTGGTCAGCTGCAGGTCCATTACAGCAAACTGCATTTGAATGCTGAGAATATAACTTGTGGAAGAGAAGTATGATGAAGCTAGGGGGACAGAGGAGGTGGTAGTGCTACACATATAACATAGACAAGACTGCAGAAGGAAGTGGTAACAAAATCAGGGATGTGGAAATCAATGGAAAAAGGGACATGAAGCACACAGATATAAATATCAACTAACTAAACATAAAAAATGTAAAATGGCACATAAGAGGTGAAATAGAGAAAAGAACCAATATATTGACAGAAAGCAAGCACATCAGCTGTCTGACCACTGTACCTATACTATAATGCAAATGCCAGGAAACAAGCATCCTCCTGTAATGATTATGTGTCTATATGCAACATTGCAACTCCTCAGAGATATGAATCATAGCTCTCAACCATTAAGATTTTTGTAGAATGTCCAGATTTTTGTCTCGTAGTTTTGGTCTGTTTTTCATAAAATTTCTGGTTTTCTGACATATCTCTGAGGATCAAAGTCACTAAATAATGATATACATTTGGGTTTCAAACTTTGTATCCTTCAAAAATGCATGTTAACATAAATCTTATTTTAGCAGCTTTCTAAGTTTATATTATCACTATTTGAAATCTGTCCCTATTTTGGGGCTTTTGTTGTTGTGGACTTTTGGCTTTTCCCAGTTAGGGGTCGCCACAGTGGAACTCCAGTCCGCTAATGATTGGCAGTCGATTTTTATGGTGCCAGCCCAATCTTCAATGAAGGCACACCCATTCATGCATGTCTTTTGAACGCCACTCGACCACGGGGAGGACATGCAGACTCCACACAGAAGGTGCTCCAGCCGAGAATCAAACGGGAGAACCTCTTGCTGTGAGGTGACAACACTACTGCTGTACCACCGCTGCTCATGTAGATTTTGGAGCTTTTGTCCTTCCATTATTTTAGGCTTTGTCCAGATTTCTTGCACTAAGTTGAGAAATATGATATGAATCCACACCCTTCTCCACTTGTGCAAAGTACTTCCTTTACAGGGTGAGCTACAGAAGCAGTAAGGCAAACTCCATCAGGGAAGCACACAGCAGCTGGTTGTTACACACTTGCAGGACCCTTCTCACTTATAGTGTGCAACACACTTCCTGTACAGGCTGAGCTACAGAAGCAGGAGAGCACCCAGCATTTGTTGATATTCACTTGCATAATGAAAGAAAAAATGCCATAAGGACATGTCCTTGTGAGGACCTGAACCTATAACCCTCTCTACTTACAGTGTGCTGCATCACGCTTCATTTACAAGTTTAGCTATACAAGCAATGAAATGAAGGCTATGAGGGAAGCACACAGCAGTTGGTGGTTACACATTTACAGAATGAAAGAAAAAAAAGACAAAATACAATAGAGCTTGAACCCCCAGTTCTCCTAATTTATAGTGTTCAAAGCACTTCATCTACATGGCTGAGATACAAAATCAGTGAGAAAAGTTGTATCAGGGAAGCATACAGCAGGTGGTGGTTACACACTTGCAGATGAAATAGTTAAAGAACTAACAACAACCAATCAGGAAACCACCTTTAGTGTCTAAAACTATCATCCATGGGCATAGCTGTCATTGTAATAGAGTGCAAGTAGAAATAGTCAAATCCCAACAGTTATGCCCTATGTAGTATGTCCAAAACTGCTGTGTAAAGATGCTCAGCTCATGGGTGCAGCCACTGATGGCTAAGGCCAATAGGTCATGATAGTAGCTGCACTTAGTAGTTGCTATACAACAAGCAATGCTATTGCTCATTGATTGTACATGTGTATCAACATGACCTATCATTGAGTACAATGCCCCCTTTGCTATGTACCTAACCAGGCATATCCAACAACTGGAATGTCCATAGCGGTTCCTCACTAAAAGAATACAGGGCATAAGTAATATGTCCTATGGAGACCGCCTTGAGGCCCTATCCCTGTATTCTGTCTCCTACAGGCTTTTGAGGGAGATCTATGCCTGGCATACAGGGCATTGTCAGACCCCACTGTGATGGATCCCCTGCATATTCACAAAACAAACAGTACCAGAATTACCTATTCTAAAGACTTAAACCTTGCCTTTGATATAAATAGGACCTGCTGGAGAGATAGGTATGTATCCCAGAGACTATCCCATCTATGGAACAGGATCCCCATCCATGTGAAGCAGAATTCCTCCCTAATCCAATTCAAGTGCAACTTGGACAATTGGATGGGAAAACAGAAATTCATCTCTGGTTTGGCACCTATGTCTCTGATGCAAAAAGGTAACCTGTAAATGGTTTATCTCTCAGGACCTTGCTTACACTTATCAAGGGTATCAGAACTTGTCAGAGATTTGGGATGCATAGCTAGGCTTAAAAAGGCTTTTGTGGTTCACAGCCTAGTAAACACCTATGAACCTATGAACAGTGCCCTTTGTGACCCAGCACACATAGTGTAGTCACAAAAGCTAAGTGATTTGGAAGCTCTGGACAGGCATGTGTGAGGTGTGTTAGCTATTTTTTGACCAGATTAAAGGGTGGAAGTGAGTGTATAGGAAAGAGATGAAAAAGGAGAAGCAAACAAAGGGTAGAACAAAAGGTAAACAAATGAGGAAAGAGCAGGATAGAGGTGGGGAAGGTGGGGTAAATATTTTTGTGGGACAGGCGTCATTTTTATGCATAAAGAAAAGGTGATTTGGGGAAGGAAGTAAGGAATATACGAGGAAAGATAAGAGGGTTAGGGTAGGTAGAAGTGGAATACAGACATGACTGACAGGGTGTGATAACATAGTTAGTGATTGGGAATACAGTGTGGAAAAAGATATCAGACAGAGTGAAGACAATGCTGAAGGGAGGACTGAACAAGAAACAAGGATGGAGCTGGACACAAAAGGAAGGGGAATACCAGGATGGAGGATAGAATGGAGTGTCCACAATTGCAGTCTCTCCCAGCTGAGACCCAACAGAAGATTACATGGCAGCCTGGTACAGTCACTGCTGGTCCCTGTCTCAGGTGGTGGAGGCAGTGCTGGATAGGGATGTGACTCAATGAGTCACTGGAGGATGGTCACCCTTCGGCCAATTTGGACATCGACCTCTTTTCAATAATCTCCCCAACAAAGTCTTTCAGCTGATAAGTGAAAAAGGTGTCACCTCCACTGGAATTGCTACCTGTGGATAGAACTGTCCCAGCATTGGGTGCAGGTAAGGAAAGAGGTCTGGAGGTGACTGTGGCAAGTGGGGACCCATATGTGCTGGGTGCTTCCAATAACGGTGGTGGTGATGGCAGTGCTGATGCCACCTGTGGTAGCTGACAGGCCTTGCGGGTGGGATGGGTGCAGGTAGTGATTCAGTTGCATACAATAGTAAAATACAGAGAGAGAAAAAAACAAAGTAAATATATGTAAGTAAGAAACAGTGACAATGAGGCTGGGGGAGAGAGAATCACAAATACAATGAAAAGCTGATATATATTTTGATTAGGATGCAGTTAAACCTGATATACTTACAGGACAGAAACAGTGCTTAATTTAACTGGCTGTTACCATACACACCAGAGTGGGGGACCTGAATGAACAGCCATCATCACCTGCATTCTGACAGCTAGGTGATTAAAGGAATAAGCTACTTAGACAAGCCAACAGGGTCTCTGGTTTAAGGCACAGTAATGCTGTCTGAGACAAGTGTACGTATACAAAAAAATACTGCTCAGCCATGCATTTCACCAAGAGGATATAAACAAAACAAACTATACTAACAAAGATTGTCCATGTCATAGATGTTCACACAAACAAAATGTTGCTTATGTATATTTTCCTCATCTAATGTTGTAGTTGGTATAATGAGACAAAACACCCGACTGAAATATTTCATGATAGGACAAATGGGAAGGGGAACTGAACCCACAGGCATCCTCACAATCTGTGAATGCAGCCTTAAACATCCTGACCTTCTTGTCCAAGTATACACTAGGATGCTTGCACAAACACAGCTATAATATTCAACAGTCATACTGTTAACTTTGACCTATGGTACCTGTCCATGAATTGCCAGAGATGTCTGAATGGTATACTTTTTTGGGAATTAATCTCTACTACTGTTAATATTAAAAGCTGTACAGTCTAAAACAAGTATACTCACCTCAGCTGATTCTTTGGTGCTCCAAATTCCTCTTTGCAAAGCTGTCTATTCACTTTAATTTCTTCAAGAGTTATAGAAATAAAAAAGCACTGTGTAATACTTGTGGATGGCATGCAGTAGCAGTTTATATGTGTAGCTGATACACTGTGCTTACAGTACATAGATCGTGATCCAAGTTTAACTTCATCCTCCCATCAGAGCAGGAGGTCAGGATTGCAGTCCCTCATGTCACTGTAATGGTGATGGCATTGTTCCTCCATATGTGGGATGTCAGTGGTACAGGGGACAACCTAAGCTTTACTATTCCAGGCTTCACTCTCGAGGTCCAGAAATATTTTGGTCTTCTCCTCAAACCATGTCTTAACTCTGAAAGGAGAACTGCCCTCTCCTTCTCCAGCCATAATGTCTCACCTTGAAGAATTTCATTGAAAAAGATAGGAAATTGCAACTTAGGTTAGGTCTCGTGTCCAACCTACCACAAACTGTTGGGCATTGACACACTGAGAGTCACTGACGGGCACCTAATTTGTACAACATATAGTGGATTCAGATAATATAGGTACTGTATTATTATGATTCATAAAGGTGTAATCCTAATGTCATTTGTTTTAACAAAATTTTCCAATAGAGCGATATATAAACTTTTTATATTAATTTTTTTTGAAAACTTTATGCTTTCACACTTGTATGGTTTATTATTGCGACAGCACACATTCCCCAGGATAGCCGAGAGCTCATACAAGTACTGGGCACGTAAATTAAGCTAATTTTACTTAAGCATTTATTGTATGTGCATGCGTGCAGTGAGTGATTTGGAAAATAGGGTATATAGTGAATACTTATTTTTAAATACTGTAAACAAGTTCACTCCACTCCACAAAAAGAGAGAAAATTAACCAAGCAGTAGTGCTCACTACCCATACAAAAAATAAAATGTCTAAAAGAGACAAAGCTTGGAAAGAACATCTTAAACTTAAAACTTCCTATAGCCTGCAACTTTATAGAGAATTGCGCAATCTGAGTAACTGAGTAAAAAAAGTTAAACTAGATTAAAAAAACAAACAATATTATAGCTATCTACAACTTCAACACAGAAATGACTCCAAAAACACTCAATACCTACTTCATAGAAAGCAGTATCTTCCTCAACTAATAACTCTTCACCCCCATCCAGTGCTTCTACCATCCCCAGAATAACATCCAGTCTTAATAATTCATCAAACAGCAGGTTAGACCATAATTGACATTCTCCACACACCATACACACTACCACTTCCTTTATTCCCAGCCACGATCCCCAAATGACCCTGAGACACCCTCTATACCCATTGCTAGCAACTTCCACTTAGGAGTTGTCTCTACATCAGTCATAAAAAACTTCTACATAAACTCAGACCTTGCTCCACTACAGCTGACAACCTCCCATCTAAATACCAAAAGATAGCTGTCAATACCATAGCATACACAGTCTCTATCCTTATCAGTAGATCAATATCTGAATCCTATGTACCCTCACTGTTGACAAAATCCTGTATTATCCCTCTTCATAGAGGTGGCATCACAGCTGACATCTCTAACTTTCAGCCTATTGCAATATTATCATGTCTGTCAAAAATTCTTGAAAGATATATTCATAAGCAATTCCTCCACTATCTTCCACAAGAATGACTCTTAACATCCCTCCAACATGGTTTCTGCCCAATGTGCAGTCCTCCTATCATTCACTGACACAATAAACAAATACAGGGACTCGGGCAAACTTGCTTCCTCCTTATTCACTGACATTTCAAAAGCCTTTGATACAGTTTCTCACCCTGAATTCTTGCATAAACTGTGTCAGCTTGGACTATACCCTTCTCACTGTGGTCCAACAGCTATTTAACTGACAGGTTTCAATCTGTAAAATGGCAGAATACTCTTTCTCCATATCCGCAAGTCTCCATTGGTGTACCTCAAGGCTCTGTTCTTGGTGTCCTCCTTTTTTATATCTTTATCAATGACATCTATATCTCTGTAGGTCCAGCCTCTCTTATACAATATGTTGATGAGTTTATAGTCATATATGCATCTAATAACTTGCCTGAATGCCTCCATATCACACAAGAAGCTTTTTTCTTAGTTGAGAAATGGCTCCATGATAGCCAGCTACTACTCAACCATACAAAAATGAACTTACTACTATCTTTCCCTAAGTCACACGTCTAATAAAGCAAATTTCAAAATTGTTTCACTAAACAAAACAGAAACTGATATAGTTTCCCATATAAAACTTCTTGGAGTGATTATAGATGATAATCTTAAATTTGACCTGCATGTTCAAAATAACATAAAAAAGACTCACCAAAAATTAGGAATGCTCTACAGGCATCTGGGGTCTGGATGGAGAGATGATAAAATCAGCAAGCAAAGGAGAGTAGTATTGCTGGAACTGAATTCATCCTAAGGTCTTGGTGAGTACCTTCATGAGGGGGACCCTGTTTTTAAAAAATCTCACCAAGACGACACTGATATATAGATGGTACTTTATATAGCACATATCATGGACAGAAGTAGGTTAAAACATATAAAGGACAGCAAGGTAAACAAATCCCATGATAAGAAAGTAGGAGGATAGAAAGGGACCGGGCAGAGAGGCTGGGAGCAGGACTCATCATAGTCCACAGGGGCCAGGGATGTACAGAGTTTGAATGCAAAGATGCATCTCAATAATTTTATCTTTAAACTAATATGGAATGGGGAGAAGGTATGTCCCAGCTGCAGAAGGAGAGGTACCTACTCTGGCAGCAGAAAAAAGCAGTACACAGAGCATAGCAGATGAACAAACATAAGTGATTTGGGCATGGCTGGGTTGTATTACTTCATAGAGCAAGGAATCTGGATATGATGAAGGGGAAGTGCAGGCAGTGGTGCAGAAGGGAAGCTGGACATCACTACTATTAAGGAACAAGTAGTGGGTGGGACATGGAAGTGACAAGGTACTTATTATTCAGGAGGAATGACACATGTGAGAAGGATGGTGGTGGGGCAGTGATCTAAATCATACCTCTCAAATGTCCAGATTTTTCCAGAATGTCCAGATTTTTGGCTCACATTTTTGGTTGACATGTTAGTCATAACATTTGTAGTTTTCTGGCAAACCACTGATGACTTGAAATTATTAATGACAGCCATTTGAGTTTCAGATTCCATATCCCTCAGAAAAAATGCATTCTGATGCAAATTCTGTTATTTTAAGTTTATAAAACCAATATTTGAAATTTGTCCCTGTTTTTGGACCTTTGTCTACCCATTAATTTTGGCTGTGTACAGATTTCATGTGCTAAGAGGTTGAGAGGTATGATCTAAATAAAGCAGGGCATCACAGATAAGGTCACAGATGAGTTTGAAAACCATCTTGTGAATGGAGCAAAGAAGACAGCAAGCAAACTGACAACTGAAGTAATTTCCTTAGCTGTTTAAGGTCAAGGAAGAAGATAGAATGGTGGATGGTGGATTTGTACATGTCAAGGGAGAAGAACTATGTACTAGAGGGGATACAGAGAGAGAGAGAGAGAGAGAGAGAGAGAGAGAGAGAGAGAGTTAGAGAGTAAGAGAGAATAAAGGACTGGCATAGCAGAAAGAAGGTTATAGTCATAGGAGCTATCAGTTTTCCTGGATAAGAAAGAAGAACCCTACTACACATTAGAAAAGAAGCAGGAATTGTTTGAACTCTTGAACAATGAGGGGTTCAGCCATCTGGTGCTAATCTGTACCAAAAAGCACCAAATTCTGGATGTGTTCCTAACCAAGGTGGAGGGGGTTAGGGATGTTCCTGTTATGGTACCATTTGCCAGCAATGAACATGCCACTGTGTGGTTTAGAATGAGGGAAGGAGTAAGACTGCAATGACAAAAATGACAATGTGGGATTTTAAGGGTGTGGGTCATCATGAACTTATAAGTATCTTAAAGATGAGTTAGCTATACCTTTTTCTAATGGTATTTGCTTATATTGACTAACTATGAACACTTAATTTCTGATTCAAATTAATTATTCTTTCATTTGTCCTACTTTTTAGGACTGTTCAAGAGAGAATTTAAGACCCAATTTCATTACATTCAGTTAGTAGTCAGACAGTTTACTTAGCAGTTCCAGGGAAAGGAGATTTAGCACATATTAAATATTTGTATGCATGTAATTCTAACTTGTATAAGTCACTGCAAGCTGTTTGTTTTTAAAGTTTTGGCCAGATGGCAAACAAATTGCTTGAGGCATGAAAACAACCAGTATCATATCGTTATTTGATTGTAGGTCTGGTAGCTATTAAAATATAATTTATTTTAATCTTTCTCTATATATTCCAAACATGCATAGTCCCTCACCCACCCCCAGAACATTTTTGATTGCTGGTAAACAAAGTTTCTTAAAATAAAGAGCCTCTGTGGAACTAAAGTTTTGGCAGATGTACATATTCCTGCCTGTTCTTAAAGGGGTATGGAATTCTTGTGATAGTCCTTTCAGATTGTTATTATGGATGTTTTTTAAGAGGTGGTATCAGATAATTACAATGTCCAGTGCAGTATGTTAGTCTTGCTTAAAGGCAAAGCAACTGTCCATATTATCTTTTTATCTTGCAGTGCTGACCAACAATGAAAGAGGATCTATTTATTTATTTATTTGCTGCTTCTAATAATTTAAACTACACTTAAAACAACCTTTCATAGGATTAATGTTTATTATACCATGACCCCCAAAAACGCACGCTGATTGGCCCAGCGGCATTTATCATCGATTATATACTAATGAAAGTCCGGGTCGCCGGGTTTTTTTTTTATAACTATAACTCTAATTTTAAATACTTTTGAATGTCAAATGGGTTTAACATGGCGAAAAAGCTAAATAAGCAAAAAGCAAGCAACGGATCTTATTTATTTTAAAAATAATCGCTATGTTACATTAATTCGCTATAAAAAAAAAAAAAAAGCAAAAACGGAGATCTTGCTTTCTCCGTTTGCTTGCTTACTGCGACTCTGACGCATAGCCGCGCGCAGTGCCGCATCATCAGAACCAGACATGAGGGCAGTAAACAGGTATTATATTACTATATTATTTAAGAAAATTAAGAAAGAAAAGTTTTATTTTTTAAATAATGTGTATAATAGTATTAAATAACCACTTCTGGGTGTGGGTAGTCCATGTATTTTGACAGTTGTTTGGCTTTGTCTCCTCCTCGCCCCAGGACCAACCAACCCCACCCGTGGTAACAGTCAACACCCACCCCCAACACTGGTTATAATGTTGCCTTATGCCAAACTATTGTGTTTGGGTCAGGTCTATAATAATGGTATAGGAAGCAATTACTCTGTGTAATCTGCCTTTTTGATGCATTTAACATAGTACCCCCCTTGAATGTCTTTCTTTCTCCTGACGTCTTTCTTCACATTTCCTATACCCTCTATATCTTTCTTTAAATTAAATCTGGATGACTGGACAAGAGCTGTCAATCATAGCTTGGGACAAATGGGACTCTCCCTCCTTGAGAAAGAAGGTGAAGCCTGAGGGTGGGTATTGACAAGGGATACATGCTAATTAGATTAAAATAGCCTTGAAACTCCTATGAATCTTATGAATCTTAAATCTCCCACAGATTCCATTTCCACTAGGCATTCTAATACCCCATTCCAGTTAATTCTCAGACACATTTTTCTATGTCCTTTTTCTAGCATCTGTGCCTTCTGACCATCAGGCCACTGCCACTGGTTCATTCAGTCCTCATTATCAAGGTGAGACCAATTCATGATGTAGCAGTTATATAAGCAGCCACGGGAGGTGTTTCTATTTGCACCTGCCCCTAATAGTTGACTTGGGCACCCATGTCGCCATGAGACTATCATATGTCTTGTCCCTGATATGTGTGTGCTGCCACACATCATGCCCAACGAGGGCTACTGTCACTTGCTTTATATTGCCAATCCCATATCTCTTGGTCCTATAGCCACTGGCTTTAAGCAAGCCTTCACTTGTAAATATACACGTCAGGTGAGTGAGGCCATCAGCTGTCTCCAGCAAGGATAAGTTAGCTGATGTATTCAGTTCACTTCCACTATACCTCGTGTAGTTCTTCTAGCATCCAAACTGATACCCAAGCTCAGATCATCCAGTTCATAGTCAGGGCAGGGTTTTAGCCCTTTTATGTTATTGGGTGTGGCAACTCTCTGTCCAATTTCATCATTGCCTTCATTAATTTTAGTCTTTACTCTAATTCTTTAACTGGATCTGGTTTATAGTGCATACTATTCTGCTTGCTTGGTTTAATAATAGAAACATATGATACCTTCGGACCTCAACAATGGAACCAATAAGAAAACCTGCGTTCTTTCTGCTTACTCCCAAACAAATGCAATGAGTTACAAATACTGTATACTGGCCTTTGAGTGTCAACAAAATGAAATTCATCGTCTAAACAGAAAGAATTGTGCAGAATAGTAGCATGCTTCAGAAACACAAAAAAGTGTAAACATTTGCATCAGTAGTAAGTTCAGATAGCGTAGATGATGACAGGGGTCCTGCGTCTGTATTTTTATCAGTTAAAAAACAAGTAATCTCCGTGGTATCCCCAAAGTCTCAAAACAACCCACTAAAGTATAGTGGGTCCAAAAACAAAACAGTGTAAGAATCTTCTCTGTGTGGAAGAGTTTCAGTCCATATATTTCTAGTTAATCACTGTATATTAATCAGATCAGACAATAGTAGTAGATGTAGCGAACGTAAACTCATCTTAAGTCAAAACAAAACAAAAAGTAATAATAGAAAATATATAATTGTACAGCATTACTAAGTATTCAAAAGTAATCCAAGCAAGACAGGCAGTCTGTTTCCAGTCGAAAATCCTTTATTAAGTACACAGACAAGCGATCCAAGTAAAACAAAAATAGAGTAATAATTTCCTCACAAGATTTCTAAATATATATATATATATATATATATATATATATTTTATCAGGCATGGGAGTGGTTTATTGTGCTGTAAAACAAAGTGTTATTGGTACACATGTTAAATTCATATCCCTTCCCCATCAGTGTGACATTCGAGCTGGTCCTGCCCTACCTAGTAGCTGTCATAATAATATATAACCCTTATGAACTTTAAATAAAATTTATAATTATGTGGTATCTCTTATTTAACCAAATTATTAAGTAGATTATTAAGTCTGTGATTTTATCCAAGGCAATATACTACATGGCTGGAAATATATCTACCTTAGTTGATTTGGCAATCAAAAAATATATATAAATATATACATATACATTTTGCATATAAAAATCAATTTCTATTTTCATAACCTATTGTTAACAAAGATTGCTTTCGTCCTTCTAGACTTCTTCAGGTCTGTGTACAAGAACCCTAAAAACCTATATAATTGTATAATTAGTTAATAGTGTTATTACACATCATTTTGAATAAAGTGGAAAAAAGAACCAGGAAAAAAAAATAAAAATAAGAAAAAATGTATGTATGATGATGGAAACAAAATATACACTTAAATTTCAACTGATTTAAAATGGTATTTAAAACCAATTTGTAGAATAAAATAAAATAAAATACAATTAGTCATGTAAACAATGTGGCAATTTTCTAAGTTCCACTGCACTTTTAATTGAACAGTAGTAGTTTAGTCCAGGCTTCCTAAAAGAGTTCAACTTTAATTGCCATATGAGTTCATCTTTCTCCAGAATATTCTAGATGTCTCCTTCAAGAGATCCAGGATCTGGATCGACAGACCTGAAGAAGTCTAGAAGGACGAAAGTGATCTTTGTTAACAATAGGTTATGAAAATAGAAATTGATTTTTACATGCAAAATGTATATGTATATATTTGTATATATTTTTTGATTGCCAAATGAACTAAGGTTGATATACTTCCAGCCATGTAGTATATTGTCTTGGTTAAAATCACGGACTTAATAATCTACTTAATAATTTGGTTAAATAAGAGGTACCACATCATTATAAATTTTATTTAAAGTACATAAGGGTTATATATTATTATGACAGCTACTAGGTAGGGCAGGACCAGCTCGAATGTCACACTGATGGGGGAAGGGATGTGAATTTAACATGTGCACCAATAACACTTTGTTTTACAGCACAATAAACCACTCCCATGCCTGATAAAAACTATATATATATATATATATATTTAGAAAGCTTGTGAGGAAATTATTACTCTATTTTTGTTTTACTTGGATCGCTTGTCTGTGTACTTAATAAAGGATTTTCGACTGGAAACAGACTGCCTGCCTTGCTTGGATTACTTTTGAATACTTAGTAATGCTGTACAATTATATATTTTCTATTATTATGTTTTGTTTTGTTTTGACTTAAGATGAGTTTACGTTCGCTACATCTACTACTATTGTCTGATCTGATTAATATACAGTGATTAACTAGAAATATATGGACTGAAAATCTTCCAGACAGAAAAGTTTCTTACACTGTTTTATTTTTATCAGTTTCTGACTGACACATATCACCTAGTGTTTGGTTTTATATTAGATATGTATTTGAAACAGGAAGCTTCATCTGGAACTTGAGTTAGATCTATAGTGATTATTGTGCATTCTCTCTCCTCTTTGAAGGATCATACTGAAGTCGGATTACCTAAATAGTGCTGATTTATAGCAGTTGGGCCATTGTGCATTCTCCTTCCTCTTTTGGGATGCTTTGTTGTGTTTACCATGTATGTTCCCCACAATAAAAACAATTAAAATGTATTGGTCATGTTTCCATATGCCTTTGCTTTACAATTCATTTCCTGTTGTGCTCCTTGTGATAAAGTTGCAAATGATTCTGCAAAAATAAATAAATAAATAAATAAATAAATAAACAACTAAATAAATAAAGATTATAATCTGATTTTTTTTTTAGTTTGATGGGGTACTTAGTTTTCTCTATAACTGCACTCACAAAATGATGTCACAGTAGATACTGAACAATTGTATGTAATCAAAATAATTTACCTCTGTAGAAGAGTTTCATGTTATTTACACTGTGGTTGCGCTAGTGTATTCTAATATGATCATTTTCAGTGTGAGGTGTTCCACTTGCAAGAACTAGTTGACAACTATTTCTGATGCATTTAACATGGAAAAACAGTAGTCTATACATTAATTTAGGTAGTGAGGCATTATGGGCTCCGTCTTTCATGATGTCATAGAATGGATTTTCAGCTCTGAGAAAAATTTTTAGGGGGCCATCCTTACCACCAAAATAAAATGCGCAAGCAACATAATTTTTGCATCAAAATCTGTATAATTTGTTACTGTCTATAGTAAGTAGATACTAGCCAACTCCAAATATTTGTTACATACACTTACTTTAGAACATGACCAATACACTTTAAATATAAGAGCTTTTATTCACCCATCTTGTAAGTTGACTTTAAATGTGTGTGTTGTCTTGGTGACTTCATTGTATGTTTTTTTATTTTACATATTTTTGTGGTTATAATTTTGATTACCCTACATGTTGCCCTATAGGTTTGTTCAAAATAGTTCTTATACTAGTACCGTATGTATGGGGGGGGCCTCTTAATATAATTTTAGGTTTGAATGTTTGCAAAGTTTAATACATTATATATCTCTTTAGTCTGAAGTGAGTGTTTTTGAGAATATTGCTTTTGTTTACTGTGTAATGATATTGCTCTCTGATTGGGGTCTCTCCTCCTCCTTCTTTTTTTGTTTCCTCCTTTTCTTCTCTGTCTCTTTAGTCTTTGCCTGTACAACTACATAAGGCAAAAAAAAAAAAAAAAAAAAAAAAAAAAAAAAAACTAAGCAAGTAAATAGTTGTAAACCTTAGTTAAACCAACCAGAACTCCACCAACAGAAAAAAAAACAAAAAAAAAAAAAAAATAAAATAATCATAATTTGCCCCCCCCCGCATTTGCCCCCCCAGAAACATACCCATTTTAAAAGGACGATTTATTAAAAAGGACTTTACCTATTCCCTACAAACAACCCCAAAACAAAAACAACAAAACAAAACAAACAAATAGTATATTATTATTAGTAAAGCAACTAGTTAATACTATCACTATTCAAGAAGTAATACTAAAGGGTGGCAGTTACCTGAGAGTTTACTGGTTTTGGTTAGTTCAGTAAACTCTAATTTTATTTTCATTCAAAAAACTGATATAATATTTTTCCTTCCAGTACTATATATATACCATTCTAAACATTCTAATTGTGGGTGGTTATCCTAATACTACTTACATAGGCCCTAACATATCTGTGGCTGATCAGAATTTATTAAATATGGCAGATCCAGTTTTTTTGTAGATGTCCAGATTTTTTCCTTTTCATTCCAGATTTTTTTTTATTTGTTGTTTTTTTTAAAATCTCATAAAATGTGTGGTTTCTTGCAAAATCACTTACAATAATGGCATACATTTGAATTTAAATACTTATATACATTTTAAAATGTATGTTAACACAAACTCTATTATGTGTACACACACAAACTTACTCTATCTCTAAACTAAGTTTGAGTATTTTTATTTAATCTCCTCCATTTGTCAGGCTTTGTCCCTTTTTTTCTTTGTCTGAGAGAGATTGTCAGGCACTGTGTTAATTGAGATTAAGGTATGCTCACTATGGGTGTATGAAAGAAATTGGGTTCTTAAATGTTTCTACTGACAGTGAAGGATGTGGATGAGCTCTCCAATAAATATTGCAGAGTTCCTTCTGTCAATACACCATCACCAATTGATAACTTCTCCATCAGCGTTTTGGTGCTCCCTGATTTGTAGACCTTCACTACAGATATGTAGTGGTCACTCCATTGTCCTCAGTGCAGTTAAAGGTGTCATTTCTAACTCTCAGTCTGCAGAGATTTAAAAGTTGCTGGAGAGTTTTAACAGCTGATCTCAGCAAAATCTTAAACAGGATATGGTCGTTCTAAAAGAAGCTGTTTTAAAATTGCAAAGAAAGTTATTCAGGGCTTGACTTTATGACCAGGGCTTTCTTGAGTACACATCTAATGGCCAAGCACTTCTGAGTGGATTCACCAAACACAAAAACTTATCATTACCAGTAGAAGTAATTTTCCCTGCTGCATAGAATTGAAATGTTCCATTTGTTGGAGTCTTTTAGTGATACTTTCCCCTTGCCTGTATTGACAAACCAGGAAGCAAGGCCAGGTAATATAAAAATAGGAATAATTTATAAGTTTATAGGTCCTGATAGAGTTCATGTGGTCTGTACTAGATTTAACACTTTTTGGTTTGAAAAGCTTCAGTTTTTGACAGATTGTCTTTTCTCTGTGTGAAGTTAATCACACTGCTGTGTGTCTTGCTCATCAGCAGTCTTTTAGTCTTTTAAGCAGTTATAGCTTGCTGAATTATATTCTGTGTATGAAAAAGCCTAATCCTTCTGTGCAGTACCCCTAAAGCTTGAATGTGCTTTGGTCATTGTTTCATCTAGAAGTGACCCAGTTTGTTGACTGACAGAATACAGCTACTGATTTATTTTTATTTGCTTTTCTCATACATAACAGCTCCATTTTTCAAACACTGGTTCTTGGCTGCACCGCCATCCTCTGAACCATTTTACAGTCCCTGAGCGACCCTCAGCATATTGTCAGGGATTGGAGACCACTGCCTCTTCCAACTACCCATCAGTGATCAGAGTCCCCAAATCTTTCACCCACAGCCAACTTGTGTGGCCTGGTGTCCCTACCCTCACTTCCTCCTTCAATATCAATGCACCCTGGCCACTGCTCCCCACCTGTCAGTGATCAAAGCCAAAGTACCTATCATCCTATCTTTTCTCTCTTCCACAGCCCTGTGAGTGAAGAGTACAACATCCTATCCCAGCAGCCATACTGGTGGCAACTGGTGAAATCTCCCTACCTTTGGTGAAACTGTCCAGCCCATTATTGATGACCATATCCACAGTGGCAGCACATCTAGTTTAAGTACTACCCCAGACTAGCATGCAAGACCACCCAACTGCTGCCGATAAGTCACATTATACACTTGATTTGCATCACCACTGTGTCAATAAAGTGCTAGTGATTCTAAGAGTTGTACCTTACTGGTTAAGAACAGGGTAACTAGTGTAGCAAACTACACTGGACATCCTCTGCTTAACTGTCTCTTTAGTGACTGTCACCTGGCTCTTTCTGGCTCATGTGTTAAAATCATCTGCCAGATTTGTGGAGTGGTGACTCTGCTATATGAAGGGATTAGTAAACATTAATATGGAAATATAATTTATATATCATGCACTATCTTGCAAGCAGCTTTGTATAACATTCTGCATTTACCACTCTAACAGCTTGCATTGGTTATTGACTAAGTTCATTTTTGAATAATACAATAGCAAAAATCATTGAATAGATTCTAAAAATGAAAAGCAACACTGTTATAACACATTTAGCAAAACTGGAAAAACTGAGATCATATGAGTGTACTATTATACAAATATTTGATTAGGATTTTAAGAAAATCTTGTTAAAGATATTTTTATAAAATTCTGAGTTTGAACCAGTGGAGCTAATAAAGGAGACACACGTTTTGCTTTAGACAAGCTTTGTTCAGTCTCCTCCCCTAACATACACAGTTTCACAACATGCACTCATAGCCTAATTATTAAATTCCTGTGAGGTATAAATACTTTTCTGGCTGCTGAATGAACAGTCTAAAGAAACCACACTTTTTCCTTTTTGTCTGTCAAACAATAAGCATTTGTTTACTTATTCTGTTGATTGACAAAAGTGCAGTTCTGTATTTGCCCTTTGCTGTGTTTCTTCTCTTTGAGGGATGAGATAACCATTCTTACCTATAAAAGCTGAAAAAAAAACTTAAAAGAAAAGGTTTGACTCCTTTGTTTCTTAAATTGATTAATTACTTATCCAGATGGTTTGACACAATTGATTTGGAGAACAGCCAGGATTCACTTGTGAATATCAGTTTAAACTTTAGAAGCTGGTTAAGCATGACATTCCCCAGTACAGAAAAAAAAAAGCCAGAGATAAGGCTACAGTTGCATAAAAAGGAAAATGAGACCAAAAAGGTGAAGTTAACCTATTAAAATTGTGCCATGGTTTTTCAAAGTGTACTTTGTTGTCTTATCAACCACAATGGCTCTACTGCACTGAGCCTATCCATCTCGTCTTTCTGTGTCTCTGCTGTTTATTTTTATTTATTTATTTATTGCGTATTAACATTTGATTACCAGGAAAGTCCAACTGGGTAGAAGCCCATTTTCAGTGAAGGCCCAGGGAGAAAAATTTCAAATTATTACACAACATTTTATGAACAATAATTTTACATTCTTCAAAAATAAAACAAAAGCATCTGCAGTTTAAATAATTATAACAAAGTAAACAAAATATAAAAACATTGGTTAAGATTTGATACAAGTTTTTTGACAATCATTTAATAGTAATGTCTTTCGGCTTTTCCCAGTTAGGGGTCGCCACAGCGGAAGTCCGGTCTGCTAATGATTGGCAGTGGATTTTTATGGTGCCGAGTTGCCAGCCCGATGCCAACCTTCAAGGAAGGCACACTCATTCATGCTCGCACCTACCTGCATATCTTTAAAGTCACTTGATCATGGGGAGGACATGCAGACTCCCCAGAGAAGGCGCTCCAGCCGAGAATCGAAAGGGAGAACCTCTTGCTGTGAGGCAACAACTCTAACCGCTGCACCACCGTGGCCTTAATCATTTAATATTTAGAGAAATTAAATTAAAGGTAAATTAGTCTAATACAAACAGGAAACATTTAGAAAGAAAGAAAGTCACAGAAGAGAATTTGATAGAAGTAAGGAAGTAAGTAAAGAAGGGAGGGTAAGGAGGTATAAGGAATTAAAAGGTACTTGTTCACATTTATGGATATAGTTTATCCTGGTTTTGAGCAAGAACAAGATCAGAGCCACATTTCAGCTAAGAATTCTTTCAGAGTGGTTTGAGGGTATTAACTTGATGGATACAGCTAAGGAGTTGCACACCTTAGCCACCAAGTACGAGTACAGACAATGCCCAGCAGATTTGCTAGGTTTGTAGACAGACAGGAGTTTTTGGTGACTGGATCACAATGACTGACTGGAAACATAGTTGTGTTCTCACCTACACTTTCATGTATGTTTACCTTCTGATGAAATTCAAGGAAACTTACTTTACATTTCCAGTCTCTTAATAAATGATACATGGTTAACCAGATAGTGCACTGATAAAGTTACATGTTAGCATGTCTGCTTACCTTAAACAGAGATTAGACATGGAAGTTACATTAACTTACTTAGAGCAGAGAGCAGCATGGGTGAGAGTGGAACAGTTTTTATAAAATTATTTGACATAGCTGACGATTTTTGTTCATTGATTTATTTATTTTTATTTATTTTACATTTGTTTACTGGGGAGGTCCGACTGGACAGAGCTGCCCATTTTTAGCAGAGGCCTATGGAGAAAAGCTCTAGAACAATTGCTAACATAATATACATAAGATATTTACATGAGCATTATGGATTAGACGTACAGTTATAAAATATAGCAGATAATTACGTATGATTGCATAAGATATTTACATAAGCATAGTGGTTTAGACATACAATTAAATGTATAACAGGTAGTAACATATGATTACTATTAATACAGTATATTTAGCAGAGTTAATCTTGAAGATTTAGTGAAGATAAGACAAGAAAGGAAAAACTAAAAAAATACTAGCCAGATAATCTTGAAGATGTTCATAGGTTCATAGGTAGGTACTAGGCTATCGGCCCAAGGGCCTACGTAAGCCTAGTCAGCAAGGTTCTACAGATTATGCCACCCAAGAAAGTTATTTTCCTGTGCCACTGTCCAGCAGAGACACAGAAGTGATCCCCGGGGTGTATTTCCTATTTCCCATCCACTCATCAAGATTTTTTTGAAGAGTGCTAATGAAGAACTTTGCTTGACATAGATGAGTAGCTTGTTCCAGAGTATAGGAAGTCTCCGGGGCAGGAATCTATCCCTCCAGCATGTCCTGTTTATTGTTTTGACAAGGTTTAGGTCCCCAGAGTGTGTAGCTCGGAGGGATTGGGATTTCTTTAGGTGTAGCATGTCCAACAGCTCTGGGTTTGACATAGCTTTATATGTTAGGCAGAGATCACCTCGGAGTAGGTGATATGCTATGGAGTAAAGCTGGAGTTTTTTGAGGCAGTCAGTGTAGGGCATTTGTTTGAGGCCAGTAATCCTCTTTGTGAGGTACTTCTGTGGCCTTTCCAGCTGCTGCAGATGTCTTGTGAGGTACATTCCAAAAGGGGTGTTGTACTCTATAATGGGTCTAATGAGTGATAGTAGAGGGGAACAATGACCTCTTTTTTCCTGGATGAGAACCCTTTTATGATGAGGTGTGCCACGTAGAAGGACTTCCTGACTACTGTGGCGATGTGACTATCAAAGGAGAGACTACTGTCCACCTGGGTCCCAAGGTCTCTTATCACGCATTCAGTGTTAAGTAGATTGCTGCCTATGTGGTAGTTCATGGGTACAGAGTTTTTACCAAAGTGGATGACACTGCACTTTTTGGCATTGAGCTTGAGGCCATGGCTCTGACACCAGGCATCTGTCTCAGTGAGGCCCTCCTGTAGGATGTCCACATCATTTGGGGACTTGACTATGGCTCCTAGTTTGCAGTCATCTGCGAACTTCATTAGCCAGAGGCCTTCTGTGTTAGCCTGTACTTCAGAGAAATAGATACCAAACAGGAGAGGTCCCAGGATGGAACCCTGTGGTACTCCACTTGTCACTGCTTTGAGGTCAGATTTGGAGTCTGCAACTTTTACAGTGTAGGTTCTGTCAGTGAGCCAGTTGGCAACACATCTTGTGACGTAGGGATTTATACCTAGTTTAGTGAGTTTAGCTATAATTCCAGAATGGGGGATGGTGTTGAAAGCCTTGGCGAGGTCATGATAGGCTGTGTGAACCACCTTACCCTCATCTACGGCTTAGGTGACTGCCTCAAAGAAGTCGATCAGGTTCATAAGGCATGATCTGCCTTTCACAAACCCGAATTGGGTGGGATCCAGAGTTTGGAGGTTACCAATGTCTTTATTTATGAGTTCCATGATGATACATTCCATGGCCTTGCAGACCAGGCTCATCAGGCTAATAGGTCGATAGTTCCCAGGATCAGTGGTGGCTCCCCCTTTGTGGAGTGGGATAACAGTTGCTGTGCGCCATTCAGTGGGCACAAAGCCTGATGCGAGGCTATTACTGAACATGGTGCTTAAGTGGGGAGCCAGTTCGTTCTGAAGTTCATGTAAAACGCAGCCTGAGATGTTGTCCAGTCCCATGGATGCTGTGTTTTTGGCTTTAGATAGTGCAGCTTTTACCTGTGTAGTTGTGATTACAGGGACTCTGCATTTTTCCTGTATAGATATGGGCCCTTTAGGGGGTGAGAGGGGGGGTAAAGTTAGCACTGAACCTATCTGCCAGGATGTTGGCAATATCAGTTGGTTCTGTAATTTTCGTGCCTTTGTGCTGTAACTCAGAGCAGATCTGGGTGTTGCCATCTAGATTCTTGACATAGCTATAGAATGCTTTGTGGTTGTCCTTGGATTTAGTGGTGATTTTGTTTTTGTAGCTAGCTTTGGAGGATCTTATAAGGGATCTCAGCTTCTTACTGAGGCTGACCAGGGAGCTCCTCCACTCATGGAATTTTACTCTCTTTTGCAACAGTTTCTTCCTTCTGTTGTACAGTTTGTTTATGGCAGGGGACCACCAGATTGGCTTCCTTTTTTTGGAGGATAGCGTCCTGGTTCTGTTTTGGATAGCACGATCCATGCACTCATGTAAGTGCTTATAGAGTGCATTTGTGTAGGATTCAGCAGTTGTAACTGTATTGTCCATCTGCATGGGTGTCATGAAGTTCACCACTTCTGTCTTAAGAAGCATGAATGAAGATAAGAGGAGAAGAAAGGAAAAACTAAAAATACTAGCCAGTTTGTCAAAGGAGGAGAATATAGGCAAGTTCATATGAGGTTCATTGACATTTTAAGGAAAAGCTTTTCAGCTTAGTGTAGGGGAGAGTTAGTGGGTATAGATGGGACAGTAGAGTGTAGGCGGTGGTGAGTTGATAAGTAACATGTGATAATATATAGTGCATCTGTAGGAGTTTTAAAGAAGAGGTTGGCTAGTGGGTAGGGGAAAGCTGTTAGAATATGTCAGCCAGGTGCTAGGCAGTTGCATGTCCAGGAGTTGTTTTGGTGGGAAATAAGCTATTTTTTGAAGACGATTTTGTTAGGTTGTAACCTGATTTGTAGTGGTAGGGAGTTCCAAGTCTTGGCAATGCTGCTAGAATACAGGGAGTCATCAGAGCTATAATGGCTTTTGGAGATTGCGATTAGTGCCTTGTTAGTGGATCTAAGTTCACGGTTATTGGAGTAGAGGGTGATCAGGTCTTGTAAGGCTGGAGTTTTGTCAGGTTGGTACAATATTTGATGAGCTAGAAGAAGTTGGTTGAGAGCTAAGGTGTTAGGGAGTTCTAGCCAGGAAAGCTGTTTTAGAGCCTGACAGTGGTGGGTGTGGTAGGAGGAGTTTGTGGCGAATTTTGCTATTTTGTTGTAGCATACTGATACCTTGTTTAAATTGCTCTTGTTTAGATTAATTAGGACAGGAGATGCATACAGTAAGGTAGAGAGAAGATGGGTACAAGCTAGGGTAACTTTACTGTTGCTGGTTAGGAAGTTTTTACAGCTGTAAAGAGTACCTAGTTTTTTGTTGATTTTGATTATTGTCTGAGCTATGTGCTTATCAAATTTCATATTATTGACAATAATGACATCTAGTAATTTGGTTTGTGTGGTGGGGACTTAGGGGTATTATCTGATGCAGAAATAGAGAATGGGAGAGTAGATATTGCTGCTTTGGAAGCACGGAATAGCTGAAGTTGGGTCTTTTTTGGATTTAGTATTAGCTGGCAGTTTGTTAGCCAGGTTTCGATGGATGTAAAGGCTTCTTGTGTCTTGATGTGAAAGTTTTGAATGGTGGGAGCAGAGCAGATTAAGGTGGAGTCGTCCGTGTATTGAACCAGGTTTGCTAGAGGGGTGGCTTTGTGAAGATTATTTCTAAATATAGTGAAAAGTAGGGGTCCTAGGATTGATCCTTGGGGTACTCCTAGTTTTACAGGAAGTAGGGGGGAAAGGGTCTTTTTCCACTGAACAGATTTTTGGTGTTGGGAGAGGTAGTCTTGAAACCATAGTAGAGTGGGAGTAGTTAGTTTTAGTTCTGAGAGTGTATGGGAGACTGTATCAAACTATTCAGATAAGTCAAGGAAAACTGCAGACACTAGTTGGCCGTTGTTGCATTGCATATTTACTAGGTTACTATGATGGATGAGTGTAGTGGTAGTGCTATCGGTGGGGTGGAATCCATGTTGAGTTTCAGCAAAAAGATTGTTGGACAGGAGATGTGGTAGGATCTGCATGTGGATACATTTTTCCAGTATTTTAGCCAGTGGGGAAAGTACAGCTGTAGGGTGTCAGTTTGTTAGGTCAGTGGAGGTGCAGCCTTTGTGTGCTGGTATAATGTAGGAGATTTTCCAGAGAAATTACATCTTTTGTTCTGAGACTGATCTGTTAATGATTATAGAGATTGGGTAGGAAATGGCCTCAGTGACTTTTTGTAGCAATTTGGCAGGTAGTTTGTCTACTGCTAGGGTGGTGGGTTTATGTTTGGTTAGGAGTCTATAGATAGTGTAAGTTGGTACAGGTTGAAAGGTGAAGGATTTGGTGTTATTTGATGGGTTATATAGTATAGTGGGGGTTAAGGAGGGTGGGTCTGTTGACAGCTTTAGTACAGAGTTGGTAAAGAACTCATTGAACTGGGTGGCTGTGTTTATAGAAGTAGTGTCTATGTTTGGATGAGGAGTTGGTGATTTACCTGGTTGGAGAATACTGTTTATAGCGGCCCAGAACTTTTGTGGGTTGGTATTGTGCTTAGTTTGAATTTCACAGATTTGCATGTCTTTGGAATGCGGGAATGAAAAATGAAGCACCTGGAGGAAAGTCATGTGAACACAGAGAGGACATGCAGACTCTGCACAGAAAGCAGTGGAATAGCCTTAAAAAAATTATCTGACATAGCTCAAGAATTTTGTTTTTTGATTTTCACATACTCTGCATTCAGGTCATCTGCTCCCTAAGATCGCTGATGCATGAATATATGCTGAGTGAGGTGTAGTTGACAGCTCTCATATGGTACACTGTAATGTCTTTCTTGGTCATAGCAATAACAGTTCTGTTGTTCCTAGAGATTGATGTAATGTGATTCATGAGAAATCTTAATCTCTGAAGGCCAGCAGTCACCACTGTGCTTGAACCATATCTGGTGGTCATTTACCATTGCAACATCTAGCATAATGCATGGTGAAGATCACCTTAACTAAAAGTATCTAGCAGTACAAATGCAGCTCTAGACCCAGGGAGGGAACTAACTTAGAAGATGCACATTTTGTGGAAAGGTTGGACTTACAGTCTGGATTGGGTGGGATAAGCAGGTGGAGTTGTATTCTCATCTATAGTGAATTAAACAGAAAAGGTATTTAAAGTTAGGGCAGGGAAAAACAAAAGTAGTTTAATCTACTACATTTTCAGTGTTGTTGCTAAGAAAGGATGAATTAGATAGTAGACTTCATTCACTGGGAGAGGAGTGATGCAAATAGTAAGGAGATGGCTATGAGGTGGACTGTTAAAAATATAGTACGAGGGTTGAAGTGGTAGTATAAATTAAAGTGTCTATATTAGATGGTCAAACTTTTAAAAGTTCAAACATCATATGGTCGACAACATATGATCGAACTTTTAAAAGTTTGAAAATCTAATAAAAAAAATAAATCACAGAAAAAACCTACCTAAACATTTTAAGCAGGGGGGTAAGTCCCCCTGTGCCCTACACTCCCCCGCTCTTTAAATATACCAACTCCGAGATCGCAATACAGTGCAAGAAAGGGAAATCTTCGTTGAAACATTCGAACTTTTAAAGTTCGATCATAATGGTGTCTACCGTATGACATTCGAATTTGTAAAAGTTTGATAACGTAATATAGACCCTAAATTAAACACAGTAACATCCTAGAAAAATATGCAATTATAGTTTGGCACAGTACACGATTAATAAGAGACTGACACATGCATTTTGTTTAGTAATAATAAACGAGGGTTGAACATTAAAAAATCTTAGGTGCCACAACACACATGCGTCACAAAGTTAACAGGCCCAGGTGCCACAGTAGGCATGGGTACCATGCAATAATTACTTCTAGGATGTATCAGACTCAGTTTCAAAATGCATGGAATCGATGCAGCCATATATAGGCACTGTTAATAACTAGCCTAAATGCAAAGAGAAATAAATAAATAAATATATATATATATATATATATATATATATATATATATATATATTTGGAATAGAGTGCCCATACATGTCAAGCAGAGTGCCTCTTTGGCCCTCTTCAAAAGGAACCTTGACGATTGGATGGGAGAAAGGGAATTCACCCCAGGGATCATGTCAGTCGCCCTGCTAGACAGGGGTCCAGGGAAGTAAATAGTGTGGGAAGAAATAGTCAGGGAATTGTTATGGCTAGGCTTGTATAGGCCCTAGGGCTGATAGCCTAGTACCAACCTATGAACCTATGAACCTATGAATATATATCTGCTGTTGATGGTTATGAATCAGTACAGAAGCAGCAAGAGCTCTGAAAATAGCAACAGCAATTTAAGCAATTGACCTGTGGGTGGCAAAATTTATTATAAGCAAATAGCAGCAACAGCAAGATAGTACAGTCAAGCTGGGAGCGGTAAGGATTCTGATAAATAAAATATCAGCTCATCTTAAAGCTAAGTTGTATTACTATTATCATCCTTTAACAGCCATGCAAACTAAGTGACCAAACAAGATGAAACTAGGAAAGATAATAACAGATGCAAACACTTTAAATAAAAACAATTACTCTATGCAGTACAATGTGCTATGCTGCTATGCATAGTGCCACAAAGTTAAATCCTGTTAGAACCAGTCAATCCAGTAGCATTGGGCAGCAAGGAAATGCAACACAAAGCAGCACAACCAAACAGAGCAGCAGTTCTGCTGTGCAGCACATTTCAAAGCTACATTTAAAAGTTCATGTCAAGTATCAAAAAGAACTGTAAATTAAGCCACGAGTAAGCAAAATTCCAAGAAAATTAACGAATGTCCACTTCTTAGTTAAACACAGCCAAATAGTGTCCTAGATGAGCAATGACCATTATTAACAGATTAACAGTACATACACCTTAAAAGCATGCTGTTGGAATTAATTTAAATGAAATGCACTTCACTGATGTCACTGAGACTGATAGCAAGGACATATCTGTCAATTTAATAACAGTGCATAGCAAAGTATATTGCACCAGTAGAATCGTAAAGGGTGATGAGATAAAGGTGCCCATTTAGCCCAATCATAAATAAATTATCTGAATTTGTTAATAATATCTCATTAATATTTTTTATTGAAGATGACATACATTAAACACCGAACCCAGCGTACCTCTTTGGATCTGAAGAAGGCTTGAAAAAGCTGAAAGCGCTTGTGCGTTGTTTACATCAGAAGGGTTCTTCACTTTTATGTCTGTTTTTTTCTGTTTTTAAGATATCTACATGTTTTAAAGTTGTGGAATTACAACGCCACTTGACTTTTACAATAGCAAAGCTCTATATTTCATATATTGTGGATTTAATATGGTGAAAGCCTGTTATTGAAGCTGTTACTTTGAAGCTGTTTTTTTGCCATTTTAGTTGTTTAGTAAGTTTGAAAACTCAGATGAAATACTAATACTTGTGGTGCAACGCTCTTCCAATATTTACATATCAAGATATTTTTGAGCCTTCCACAGGAAATTTGTATAAACATTCATGTGAAGCTAGACAGCAAGGAATGGAACAGGAAACTGTAGAAACTCTGATGCAGTCAATGTTGAGGAGTGATAGGCCAGTGAGTTCCTATATGACAGAGCAACAGATGGCACGGGATGAAGTTGAAGAGAATGTGCTACAGGAAGATGCTATAGAACTTTCTGTAAAATGTCCACAAGAAATCTAAAACAAGGGATGTGCCCTCAGTTTGGAAGAAAATGAGCTAAGAGAAGAGCTGCTTGATTTAATAGACATGGATAGATATATTAACATCAATGAGAGAAATAGACTGCAGAAGGTCAATACAATCCAAAAAGTCAGATGTCTGATAAAACAAATGAATACAGTAATTAGAACTCTCCGTAGAGATCCATGTGATATAACAGAAGTAAACAGGATATATTACTGTGCTGCTAAATTAATAACTGATAACATTCTACCACAAGAACACAGGGTAGTGAGGGAAAGGAAGGGGAGAAATTTAATACTATCATGGAAGTATTGAATAGAGAAAAAACTATAAAGAAATTAAGACAAGAAGTGTCACTCTTAGAAGACCACAGAAGATGGAATAGATCAACAAAAATACTAAGAAAGACAGATGTGATTAAAGCAATGTGCAGTATTAGAACAGACCAGGATCTATCATGCACTATCGCAAATAACAAACAAAAAATTTAAGCACAAGCAGAAAAACGTTGAAGATACACAGATAAATATAAAGGAAAAGTTCAAAATAAGCAATTTACTGATGACCCAAAAAAGTTTTATAGAGAGTTGGGAAATAAGGTAAAAGCAATTGAAAGACCACCAAAAAAAGAGGAAGTAGATACATTTTGGAGAAGTATCAATGAAGATCCTGTGGAACATAACAAAGATACTAAATGGATAGAAATAAAATAAAGAATAAGATGTTTAAAGGTGCAGGATATGAAATGGGATAAAGTAACAGTCATAGAGATTGAGATAAAGTTAAGAAAAGCCTCAAATTGGAAAACCCCAGGTCCAGATGCAGTACCTAACTTTTGGTTAAGAGTATTAACATCTTTGCATGAGGATTTAGCCATGAGTAAGAGCTATTTATATGCGCACCTAAACACACACTAACCTGGCTAACAACAGGCAAAACAATGCTCCTTCTTAAGAGTGAACCTGCACGGTACCCTAAAAATTATAGACCAGTAACTTGCCTTCTGATGACATATAAATATACACGGGAATTGATGCCGACAGAGTTTATAGTTATTTAGAAGAAAACTCAATTGTGGCAGTAGAACAAAACAGTAATAAAAGAAAGTCATATGGAACAAAGGATCATTTGTTGTTAAATAAAGTCATACTGGAGAACTGTAAAAAGGGGAAGAATTTAAATATAGCATGGATTGACTATAAAAAAGCATTTGATAGTATCTCACATTCATCGATAAAAGAGTGCTTAAAAATGTATAAGACACACCCTACACTGATCGACTACATTACAGTGACCATGAAACAGTGGCAGACCACTTTGCAATTAAGCCATGATAAAGGACAGATTATTATCCCAGGGATAAAAATTCAAAGGGGAATATTCCAGGGTGATTCTCTGTCACCATTCCTATTCTGCCTTGCCATTAACCCATTAAGCTGTTTACTTAACAACTTAGGCCATGGCTACAATTTAGCTCCTAAAAAACAACAAAGTATAAAGACTACTCATCTTGTCTTTGTCAATTATTTAAAACTGTATAACTCATCAGATGAGGAACTGAAAGCACAGTTGCAGGTTGTCAAAACTTTTTCAGATGATATAAGAATGTCATTTGATCTTGGTAAGTGTGCAAAAGCAATCTTTAATGCAGGAAAACTGCAGCACCAGGAAAACATCAGTTTTCGGACAAGAATGTGATATAAAACAATTTGAGCAAGAGGGAGTGTATAAATATGAGGGAATTGATGAAGCATCAACAATAAAACATGAACAAATGTGAATAAAACTTAGTAAGGAATACTGTAGAAGACTTAAATTAATTCTAAAAACAGCATTGACATCTAGGAACAAAATCCATGTTATAAACCAGTCTGCTCTTCCTGTCCTAACTTACAATTTTGGAGTGAATGACTGACCCCAAAATGTGTTGGATAGATTAGATAGGAAAACAAGAAGGATGTTTCATGCTCACCAAATGATTTATAAAAATCAGTGCATGCCAAGATTATATATTTCCCTTTCCGAAGGAGGGATGGGCCTCCTTGAAATTGATTACATGTATAGATCTGCAATCATGGGACTCCACACATATCTGCTAACCTCACAAGGCCCAAATGTAGTGAAAGTTTTGAAACATAAGGAGAATAAATCTAAGATGACTTCTCTGCTTGATGTAGCAGAAGCATATAGGCATCAAGCAGGAATGGAAATCAAACCAGAAGTAGATAAAAATCAGGCAGCAACTGAATGTGCCAAAAAACAAAAGACAGAATATAAGGTGAGGGAACAGATGAAAAGGCAAGAAATGTGTAAAAAGCATACATATAGTTGCAAGTAAAGCAAACATCTGGAAGAACCTCATGTTGATCAGGAACGAACACAGGAATGGTTAAGGAGAGGCGAATTCAAACCAAGAGATGAAAGGTTAATATTGGCAGCCCAAGATAGTGGGCTGCATACACGTTGGTTTACAATGTCCATTGAACATGTGGGAGAAACAGACAAATGTAGGGTTTGTAAAACTGAATTGGAAACAGTTGCAAACCTTGTTGCTTGTTGTGACATACTAATGGCAGAAGGACTTCATACTGAAAGGCATAATAATGTGGCAAGACTGTTGCACTGGGGATTTTGCAAACATTATGATACTGAAGTGGCTGAAAAACACTTGAAACATGAGCCACAAAGCATCATAGAAAATGAAGAAGTCTACTTCCCATGGGATCATCCATTACCAACAGTTCAAAAGACAGACACTAGGAAACCAGATATAGTGGTCCAGGAAAAGAAGACAAAAGTAACATTGATCATTGAAATCACTACACCCATTGACTACAGTGTGCTGCGTACAGAGAGACACAAAGTCATAAAATATCAGGATTTGCAGGCAGAAATGAGAGCAATGTGGAAGAAAGATACCCAGATAGTTCCAATAGTAGTAGGAGCAACAGGTCTTATAAAGAAGAGTCTACAATCATATTTAGATATGCTACCAATCCATGTAACTCCATACGAAGTGCAGAAGGTGAGCAAAGAGCACTTCTGGCTAACATCAAAGAATGAAACAATACTAATTTCATGAACTTTAATCATAATTTGACTTAGGAATGGGGTCCATTCCTGTCATGGTTCATGAAATTAATATTATTTTAATCTTTGATGTTGGCTAGAAGTGTTCTTCGCAACACTTACAATGTGCTCAGTAACGACTCCTTTTGCAGTTCATATGCAGTTACATGTACCAGTAACATATCTAAGTACAATTGTAAATTATTTTTTATATGACCCATTGCTCCTACTACTATTGGAACCATCTGGGTTTCCTTCTTCCACATTGTCCTCATTTCTGCCTGGAAATCTTGATATTTTGTGACTTTTTTCTCTCTGTATGGGGATGTCTTGATAGTATCCCCTAAGAATTATGCAACATTTTGTAAGACTCTGCAGGAGTGGCTCTTTCCAGTTTGTAAAATTGATTACAAAAATATCATCCTCCAGCATTAGTGAAGATGGCATTCACAGTGGCATTACTTTAATCTAAAACAATGCTCATTTCCATTTTGAATGTTGAGTAAAAAATATACAGTGCCATGCTGACAACCGGAATAATATCTTTGCTTCTTCCGTCATTAATCATCAACAAATAGAGTGAGTTCTTAGACAGAATGCAAAGAGAAGATAATACTATCAAAGGAGCTGTTCAGTACTTGGATATACCATCTCAAAGACTCTAATATTATTAATATCAAGATGATATGAAGATTAAAGCTTTTAGCATGCTGAGTTTATCCTATACTGTGAGGTCTTAATTATTGTTTACTTTACCTGAGTGACCAAACTGAATCAGACACTACTAAAGTTGTATCAAGGCTCAATTTTTACTTTTAGCTTCTGTTATTATATTTCAAAATCTTTTTCTATTCCATCTAAGGAGGTTTCTAGCTTTCTCTGCTGTTATTTGCCTTAGCGAATAAATCATTAACATTATTTTATTTGAGTGATAATAAGCTAACCCATTTGCCAGTGGTTTATCTAACTCTATCCACCATGTTATTACTTCAAGATCGTATGCCTACTTTCTTAACTGATCCAAAAAATACTTCATTTAGACTGCTCACTTCTTAAGTGCTTAGCAGCTCTTTCTAGATGTATTGATGTAACTACCCATTACTTGCCTGTAGGTGCCATTGTTGCCAGTAAGCCATCTGGATGAAGTATATCATCCATTTCTAATGCAGGGATGATTTTTTTCTGCAGTTGTCATCCACAGGATATGTTAGTTCTGAAACAGTTAACACTATAAACTGAGTTGTTTCTGCATTATTAATTCTACACCATCTTGCTTTTTGAGCAGTGAGTAGCAGCTATTAAGATAACTCTTTGCCCATAATTATTTATATTATACATTTTTATAAGAATTCCACTAATCTTCTTAGTTAATAGGTTGAATTAAAATCCTGTTAAAGTTTTTTTTAATCTTTATTAATTCTTCACATTACAGTTTGATGGCACCATCTTAAATCTAGGCTGAGTTTATCCCAATAGTGGTGATCTCATTCTCTAAGAGGAATCACTTTGCTGCATTGGGCAACTTTTTGAAAAGCCATCTGATATTGGATAGACATACTTTTCAGTCATGATTGAAAGTTATTCCTGCTTATTTGCTGTCTGTAAATTTATTTGGAATTTTGTCCATGCTTGGCTTAAAATCTACAGCATAATATTATTACACAATCTCCAACATAGTTTTATCAATGCATAGCTGGCCCAACCAGTGCCCTGTGCTGGTACCACGAATCACTGCCCCACCCCCACAGTAAAAAAAAAATAAAAAGTCAATTTACTATATTAAGCCAACAGTTCTTCCACTGGTACACCAACCATGTGGCCAAATCCATGACATGTCTCCCCTCCTACTCCCACCACCCAGTTTCTGTAGCCCACCCATACTCTCTCTGAACGGCATTTTTCACATAATGTTTGTTTTTTTTTTAAATGAAAAACATCCATCTGGACTGATACCATATCCTGCCATCAGCTTGGTATATACAATAAGGGCATATTACTCAAGATTAGAAATTATGATACAGCTTTAGTTTCACACAAAATGGCAGTATGCTCAGAACACATTTACTGTTGCAGGCTCTTCTACAGAAAACTGAAACAAAGGCTATATGCATTATGGGTACTCACCAGTTTTAAAGGTATAAGCAAATGTATACATAAACATAAATATATACATTACAAAGCTTTAAAGCTGTACATAAAAGTGCTGTCATCATACATTTAGACTGACTCATTCCATTTCCCATCTATCTTTTTGCAATATACTTCTTTACTACTTAACCTCACTGCATATTCATAAACCAATTTGTGTGCTCTGTGTTTTTTTGGGAGTTTAACAGAAGAGGAATGTAAAGTAAACAATGAGATACAGAAGATTCAAAAAGGGCAGAAATGAGCTTTGCTTAGTGGTTTTCATGGCAAGTAGATCTGGGCAAGCAGAATTAATAGTGATAAGAAGTTATAAAAATATTGCAATATTACCAGCTTTCCAATTTTATTTAATGTAACTGAAACATTTTATTATTCAAGAGCAACAGGCACTGAATTTGTTGAAGAAACACTGAAATAGCAACAACCTCTTCATTAGTTACAGATCTTTAACGTGGAATTGTGCAGATGACTTTCACTTCTGCAGAGATGGTGCATATTGACCGATATTGGTGGATTGTGATGACAGAAGTTTTAGTAGTCTTTTATGGTTGAAATGTTCTGAAATGGGCAGTTTTGTTATTATTGGGTCATGTGTTTTGTTTCATTGCTTACTGGAAAAAATGTTCAAAACTACAGATTTAAAACATGTTATAACACAGTGGACAATCAGGAAGGTGAATGAAAGCACAGCATGTATGCATGGTCCTAAAAATATATACAAAGGGCCCAAGGTTTGAAAACAGCCTAAAGGTAAACTTTATCTACCTCTGGTCAGATGCACTTTCTTTGAATGTGGGTTTCAATACCGTTTCAATGAAAGTGAGTTTCAAGGGCAAAGAAATTTACTGTTTACGCTATGTTTGTTGTCGTTGTGAGACTGAATTTTTTTAACAAATGTCTATCAGTGCTTATGCTATAAAATTTGAAATAAAAGTTTTAAATTAAAATCAAATGTCTGCAACCATTGTAGAAGTAAAGAAAAAATAGTATGCACACACTGAGAGGTTTGAACAATGTTTGTGGTAACTGGGGAGAGAAATAGTCAAATAATTTAACACTAGGATCGCTGGGGGGTATGCTATATGTGAGTGTCTGTGTGTGTGTGTGTGTGTGTGTGTGTGTGTGTGTGTGTGTGTGTGTGCATGTGGGGGGGTGGTGGTGGTGATGCTTTATCCAGACTAGGGCCCCATTTGACCATGATCTGGCTCAAAAGTAAACTCTGTTTCTTCTTCTTGTGTTTGTTTATGTGTCCATGTGTGAAAAGTGGTACAAGATTGGAAGAAACTCAGAAGAAACTAAAGACAAGACAGGTGAGAACTGCAGCCAGTTGATTTCCAAGATGGTGGTCATTTGAGTAGCACCCTCTCCATAAGGCTCTGTCACAAATTCAGCCAAAATCTACAATAGTCAGTAATCTGGAGTATAAAAACCTCCTATTGAAGAGCAGTGCATACATTGATACTGGGTGTCTTTTATTCATCGCTAAAATCTTCAGTAAACAGCATTTAAACATATAATTTATCCTCAGACAGCTAACGGAATGAATTTCCACATGGAGATTAGAGGCCTGGAGGTTTCAGCACCCAAGCAAGAGACAGCGACTACACGATTAACTTAACACGATTGAAGTTTTGAATGCCTAAGGAAATGGAAGGCATGGACACTCAAACTTCTAAGACAAAACTGTCAGCTATAGCTTCCCCTGAAAAAGAAGTTACAACCAAAAGACAAAACTGCTAAGGTGCAACAAGAACAGATAAAAG
Organism: Protopterus annectens; assembly: GCF_019279795.1. Lineage (NCBI taxonomy): Eukaryota > Metazoa > Chordata > Ceratodontiformes > Protopteridae > Protopterus > Protopterus annectens. The sequence goes on along the minus strand of NC_056733.1, from coordinate 1,345,107,345 downwards.
TCTTAAGCAAAAGGCCGAGAGCACCATTTATATGGAAGACCTGAAAAGCGCCCTTCTGCCATTACAAACTGCGGTATTAGGCTTCTCAGAGCAACTAAACACCTTTGGTAATACAATTAACCAAATAGCTGAAAGATTAGACCTAATGGAGGATAGATCCAAATCAAATGAGATGGAAACTGCTAAATTAAAATCTGAGCTGACATCTAAAGACAAAGCTCTAACCAACATGCAAGTGAAAATCCTGGACCTAGAGGCAAGAAGTAGGCAGAACAATCTTATCATTAGAGGTTTGCCAGAAAAGTTTGAGCAAAATCAGTTGCTTTCTACTCTTAAACAGATTTTCAGCTCATTACTACAGCCAAGCAACTCACCAACTGACTATATACTTGAAAGGGCACATCGAGCTCTGTACAAAAATCAAGACACTACATCTCCTAGATCCATTTGCTTTAAACTCTTAAACCACCAAAATGTGCAAGTTATCCTTTCTGCCTACAAAAAACAAACATACTTTACATGGACCACTTATAAAATCTCTATTTCCCAGGATTTCCCCCAAGAAATCAAGGAGAAGTGCCGCAGACTTTCTCCATTCTGATCGGATCTCATTAAACGCAATATTAAGTTTCAAATGCGTTTCCCTAATAGCCTGTCCTTCTATTTCAATGAAACTAAATTTACCATGTCCTCACCCAAAGAAGCTCATCCTGTTTTCCTCAAATGTTTTGGAAAGGCTCCGGAGGCATGTTGACAAATTTTTCCATTGATTTTCTTTAACCAGAGCTAACTTCAAGCTTTCTGGTACCAAATAACTGTCCCTAATCCAACAGAGCTTATTCCTTTTCAAATATTTTTGCTTATTTGTGTATACTAGATTTAGCATCTAAATTCAGATTCCCAGGAATAAAAACACCAAGTTATGGTATACAGGGGGATATATAAGCTGTAACATCGTCCGGTTCCATGACTTATTGTAACACCATCTGGAGAATAACTTGCAGTAACTTCCTCTTGGCCCAGCCAGCTGATGATGCACCGGAGGATCTATCTTTGAATGCCTGACTGAAGCAATCATCTTTTCCTGATGATCAACGATAGTAAAGTGTTCATAAAAGAAATCTACAACCCCATTTCTTGATGCCAAAGCTTTTATGTGCGCTTAAAGCTAAAGGTAATTGTATAGTGCAATATTGCTTCTCCGATTTTCAGTGCTTGAGGAAAGTTCCATGATTGCAATGAAGAGGTGTAGACTTTGTGTCAAAAGTGAACTTACCTTTTCTAAAAGCTTAGGGGTAGTAAAAGCAGTTCATGACAATTGTTAACATTTCGGAGCAATAACTGCCTATGGTATGTGTTTGCTTATATATTCTAAGGGCGCTGTGAGTTTTATAGTTTACTGGTTTAGCTCACATTAGTGCTGAATTAGAATCTTACTGGATAGCTGTGGGGGAACCACCACAAAACCAACAAAGACAGATAATACAGTTTATGTAAAAGCAATATAAAATAGTGAGAATGGAACAAGGCAGGAAAAACTATGGGGGAAAAGAAGACAGGATGCAGGAAATCCAAAGTGAATCTTGTGCCTTGACAAATCTAACTGACATTTGAAGTAGTCAGTTTCTACTATACAACCTGCCTTTTATTTCAAGAGGCTCAGTTTTAGATTAAGTGTTTATAAAAGAAATCTACCCACCAGGTTAACCCCTGGAAAACGCAGAGATGACAAAATATTGAGCGAAATCTCAGTATACTAGCAGTTTTTATACCACCGATTATGGAGCTAATATCCCCTAATGTCTCATGCAGCTGATGTGTAGCTACTTACTGGGGAAAAAGGATGTGAATAACTGGAGATGACAGCAAATTACTGAGATGCTGAGGAATAAGATAGTAATCTACCAAGGAATCTTAGCCCAATAGTTCCTTATTGTGAATTTATATAGAGTTTGTTTGCATGCTTGTTTTTCTCTTTTAAGTTGAAATATTGTTAACTGCTCTAATGAGGAAAATATGAGGGCTTCAACCGACTCTATTGATTAGTGTGAATTTTAAGTGCCAGGGGATCTGTAAAATAGCGCAAAGCCACTGGTCCAGTACTTGCCTCACACTCTAGTAGCGCCCATTAGAAGAGCAAAGCTGGTTGAATGGCGCTTACAGTTCAATTAGACTTTCTCATGCAAAAGAGAAGACCGTGATTGCATGAGCCCTCGCAGGAGTTCATATCTTTTATTATTATTTGTTGGTTTATACATTTGATTAATGGAGGACACAGGACCTTGGCTCTGGGAATCCTTCACGATTAGCTGAGATAGTGGTCTCCAATAAGTTATTGTGGTTCAAGATATTGGAAACTTTGATATGTATCCTTGGATGATAACTTCACTCGTGAAGGCTTCCTATGGGATTATACTCCTACATAAGCTCAGTTGTTATTCTCTCTTGTACTGTTTAAATCATTTGTCTACATAGGCTTATAATCATTTATACTCAGCTAATTGTAGGTTCTAGACAGTAGCGCATGACTTGAAAAGCTCTGGCACTGTCTGATTTAGATAGCCCTCTTACACTAACACCACAAACAACACTTTATGGGCTACAGGTATGTTGACAGTCTATAGATTAATATCTGGAAGGTTCCAGTTTTATCCTGATAATTATAGCAGGGTAGAAGGCTAATCACAAACTGTGACAAACATATTAGGATCTGCCCCCTCTACGTGTAAAATATCTTTGTGTTTTACTCTGCTTTGGGTACTTGGTTAGTGGAAAGTATTTAGTCTTTTATTCTTTCTAATAGAATCGTAAACTCAAAGTCCATGAATAAGATATAATGCTATAATCCAACAAGGTTAAACTAGGTTATGTATTTCTGTGAATGAATACTGTTTTCTTTACAATAGTATATTCTATTACGCAAAATGCCAAACTACTCTACCTAGATTCTTATCTCTTCAAGCATACCCTCCAGATTTGACCATATTTTTTTTTTAGCCAAGAGCTATGTGGATATGCTAAGAAGGGTACCTGATGGCGACATTTGGAATTGTCTTAATGATGTACATAGTATGTAAATATGGTTATTTTATTGTTGTCAACTACCCAATGTTTTCAATGACATGTTTAATTTCCTTTCCTTCCCTTTGTTCTCTCTCAAAATCAGGGGATAAGTGGGTAGGCACAGGGGTAAGTTTGAGAGAGTTCAGTGCTGCACTTTCATTTGATTTTACACATTTACCTATCTTGAACACAATTTCTGAGCCAGACAACTATTCATCCCCTCCATTCTTACCTTTTAACTACCAACAGATTAAACTGAGTTCCTCTTAATTATGGAGAAGCAGTGGAAATTAATCTCATGGAATGTTAGAGGACTTCAGGACAAAAGTAAAAGAAATCTTCTAATGCACCTTCTTTTAAAATCAGAGGCTGACATCTCATTTATTCAAGAATCGCATATGATAGATGATGACTGGATAAAAAAAATTATTTCAGCAGGAAACAGCTCTAACTCAAAAGGGGTGGCAATTACTATTATTAAAAACTCATTTAAACCCAGTATTATTGACAAAGGTTCAGACCAGGTGGGTAGATGGTGTTACTTCACATGCCTAATCCCACCCTTACCAAACCAACATTGTCCCTAAACCTTTATGGACCATGCTCAGATCAACATCAATTTATATTAAAAATTATAACATTCTATTAAATTTCCCAAATCACTACTTCATTCTGGGGGGGGACTGGAATGCAGTAATTGACCCTAATATTGATCGCTCCAACAAATCCAAAATGTACAATTCACAAGCTTCCCTGGACTTACTGGATCTAACCTCAGACTTTGGACTAGTTGACCCTATATCCTTCGAGATGAATCCCACAACAACAGTTATTACACATACTTCTCCAAATGCCATAACTCGTGGTCACACATAGACATCTTTCTAGTATCTGAAATACAAACTAATTGGCAATTAAATTATTTAGATGAACCAAGGTTTTTCTCGGATCACTCTAAGATCACCTTGTTGATAAATCTTACACAAAACTCACCTCTACATTATAATGGCTGCAATTGGTCTCTTAATAACAATATGTTACTCAACCCAGCAGTAAAGGAAGAGATAGTATTAGCCCTATGGGAGCTCATCAACGACCCTCGGAACTCAAATATTCCATATGACATCCAACGGGCAGCATGTAAAGCTACTCTTATAGGTATATTTATTCAAAAATCCACATACCTTAAAAAAAAGGAAAGAAAAGGAAAACTGTCTCTTATCTGATATTAGAGAACTTGATGAGAAACTTCTAGCGAATCATTCTCTAGTAATAGAAAATGAGATAATAGATAAGCCAAGGGAATTATTCAATCTTCATCAATCCAACTACTCCCTTTAGGAACTAAGATTTATCACTAAATATTCCGAATGGATACAAACTCCCTCTAAGGCACTAGCTAGGCTAATTAACAACAAACAGACCTCACCCAGAATAGCCCTGATCAACTACCAAGGTACTCTTTACAAAAACGGATGCTCAAATTATTGACACATTTTACCAAATATACTCATATATATGCCCCTAACCAGGAAAAACCGAAAGACACAACAACAACTCAAGTATATATGCTAGCTACGAACACCAAACCCCAACCTCAGAGATTAATAATTACTTCAATAACATCACTTTCCCTAAGTTAAACGAGGAACAGAAAGGAATATCATCGGCCCCATTGACCAACTAGAAATAGTAAAAGCCATCGGTAACCTCAAGTCGGGGATAGCTCCAGGTCCTGATGGATACTCTCCTGATTTCTATAAAACCTTTAGGGATGCCCAGCACCCATTTTACTCAAGCTATTTAATAGTGTGTCTACTAATGGAATATCGGACCTTTATATTAATCATTCCAAGACCATTTATCCCCAAAAATAACTTGGACAAATTTAACATCAACAATTACAGGCCAATCTCTCTAATGAATATTGATATAAAAATTGTATCATCCGTTTTAGCTGAAAGACTTAAAAAGGTAATCCCTTTCCTTATTTCTAAAGAACAAGCAGGTTTTATGTCCAACAGACACACCTGGGATAACACTTTAGTAATGGAAACCATGATCAATCTTACCAAGAAAGACAAAAATCCAAGATATGCCATGATTTTGGATGTGTGTAAGGCATTTGATAGGGTTAACTGGAACTTTCTGTTTACTGCACTTTCCTTTCCTATTACGACATACCCTTTGAGTTCATTAACATTATCAAAACTCTATATAACAGTTCCTATACGTAATTATTTATCAATAAAAAATTCTCGAAACCGATAAAAATCTAAACTGGAACCAGACAAGGGTGTCCCCTATCCCCCTTCTCTTTTACTTATACTTAGAACCATTCTTCTTATCCATATTACAAAAAAATGCATCACTCAATTCCCAGAATACTAGATACCAGAATAAGTCTGACCGCATTTGCAGATGACCTAAACCTATATTTTGAACACCCCCTATCAGACACCAAGAAGCTAATTACCACATTGAATACATTTGCTCATATTTCAAACTATAAAGTTAATCAAGACAAATCCTGTATTTTCCTGATTAACTCCGCAGCTCATAGAGAATACCTCTTTCCAGATTCCCCCTTTCATATGGTATACTCCTTTAAATATTTAGGGATTTGCTATGACCACTCTTCACCTTCTATATTACATTCCAACTTAACGAAAGTATGGACAACGATATCCCAAGACATGTTCAGATGGCAGCAGATGAAACTTCCTATGCTATCTAAAGCCTCCATTATTAAGACGAATATCCTCCCTAAAATTCTCTATCACTTTCAAGCATCTCTTTCCTACATCCACAATATATTCTTTTCTAAAATCCACAAAGCCTTTGCGAAGTTCATCTGGTACCCAAAATCAGTAAGAGTATCATATCAAAGACTTACACTTCCAAAAAATAGGGGAGATCTTGGTCTGCCAGACCTACAACTTTACTATAGAATTTTACATGCCAACAGACTAATTAAAATTGCTAACTTCAGGGCTAACAATTAAATACGGACCCCCCTTTGGATTGAAATGTGGCTTAATCACGCATTAAACAATGACCTCAACCCTAAAGCTCTCCCCTTCATAGTCCTTAAAAATTAAAGATTCATCATATCCTAAAGGAAAAAATAAAATCCTTTCACGAACTATTTAAATCTTTGAATTTGGAAAAAGCCCTTATGCTATTCCAGCCTATCCATCTAAACCCCAATCTCAAATTGAATAGAAACATGATTAACTTGATTGATTATCCTCTAATCAAAGAATATACACTATGGGATATCCATAAATATAGAGCTCTATCACTCACAAAATTATGGGAAGTTTTAAACCTATCAAAAAAATACATCATAATTTTACGACAATTAAGGGAACTTTTTACCACTCTGCCTTTTGATCTCAGTTTAGATGGATCAGACATCACTCAAGTCTCTAATTTAATGGAGATTTTAGCTAGTAACAAGAGCATGTTATCCCATGCCTATAATCTTACTAGTACAATGATGCACTAAGATAAACCAGTATTCGCGGATTACTGGAACCACCATGGATGGAATCTATCAAAAGAACAGAAATTATCTACCATTAAATCCACTCCTTCTTTCTCCCCTTTAAAAAACTCATTTATACACAATTTATGATTACCAATAACTTATATTTCACACCCTTCCACTTAAATAAATTTAATCCGAATATCTCGTCTGCATGCCCATGTTGCTCCTACCCCCAAGCTGGCATCTTCCACATAGTATGGTTTTGTAGATACTCCCACAATATTTGGTGTTCTCTCAAGGTGAGAATTCACAAAATGGGATATCACAAATCAGCTCTTTCGTGGGAGATGGCACTATTATATATCATAAATATTAATATTCCAAACTTAAAATCTCATATTTTAATTACCATCTGTCTATTAGTCAAATTCTGGTTGGATCGTACTAAGATGTCATGGAATGGTTTCAGAAACATGGTGATTAAATATATTACTTTACAAAACTCTCAATAACTAGTCCTCAGAAACGCACCTATTTCCAGAAGCTCTGGAATACCTTATTTGAACTTTTATCTGATAGTTAACATACTATTGAACAGAGAAGATTCAGATTGAAAGACACCTCTTATATTTGTTTCGTTAACTCTCCCCCTACCCTTTATCACTACATATCTGTTGTGTTGCTCTGTTTTCTGTTTACTGTTTACAGTTTACAATTTAATTAATTTCCTCTGCTTGAATACTTTGAATTCAGTTACAACTTTTACCTGCTTACAGGTATATCTCTCACTTACGGTAATTTAGGGCTATATCCCCAAGCAGCACTATTGTATATATTGTATATTAGTGATATTCATCTGTCATCCTGTATTTCAATGTTCATTATTATTCTGCATTTGTTTGTGTTGTATACGTATTGAAAATCAATAAAATCTCTATTTGAAAAAAAGAACTGCAGCTAGTTTCTAAAATTAACAGCAGCCTTCTAGCTATATAGTACTACAATAAAATAGAAAGTTTTGCAGTGGAAAAGTTGTGTCTTCTTTAACTAAACCTGGTGAACTGGATTAATCAGAGTAAGTGAATCAACCAGGGCATTGTGGACTACTGGACTGAAGGTAAGGATTTTTTTAATGTGAATATAACCAGATTTTCTTATTTTTAGAGAGGAGACAGTGTGATAGTGGTTAGGCTAGTTTGTGTGTGTGCGTATTTGTGTGTCTGTGTGTGTGTGTGTGTGTGTGTGTATGTGTGTGTGTGTGTGTGTGTGTGTGTGTGTGCGTGTGTCAGTGTGTGTGTGTGTGTGTGTGTGTGTGTGTGTGTGTGTGTGTGTTTGTGTATGGTTCATGTGTGCATTTGTTTAAATATTTTGAAATTGGATATTTATGATATTTATGTTTTTTTTTCATTGTGTTCTTCTGCCGTCTTTTGGTTTTGATGGGGTGGGCGTAGTCAGCTGGGCTGTGGATTAAAGTAACACCCTTTCACTTGCTCAGCTTTAGTTCTGCCATTAAGACTGGGATGTGAACATTTGTGTTAATAAACTGGAATATTTTTATCCTTTTTGGGGGAGGGTTGGCCAGCTGTGCTGTGGATGAATGTAATTTGTCATTTTCACTTTGTTTAAATTCTACATTTAAGGTGCATTTGTGTAAATAAATCTGAATATTTATTTTTTGGGGGGTTGGCAGTAAGTTTGTCCTTTTCATATTATTTTAAAGGCTGGTTAAGGTACATTTCTATGAGATTTAATTTTTTTGGGTGGGGGTGTGGCTAGCTGTGCTATGGGAATTTATCTTCATTTGCTCCGCTTAAAGTCTGGCATTAAGGACTGGCTAGTGTGCATTTGCGCAAAATAAAGTGCAATATTTATGCTTTGTTTTCTTGGGAGGTGTTGGCCAGCTGTATTGTTGAAATAACTGGTGCTCAGTATAAAGTTGGATATTAAATGTTAGTGTGCATATGTGTGAAATGTTTTGGAATATTGTATGAAACACATTTGAAACTTTCTCCAATTTTACAGAATGCTGTTGTATTTGCCTGATATGTTTGGTCTGCAAGTTACTGTCATATTGTTTGCTTAGCTTATATTCTGCCTTTACATGACTAGTGTGCATTTGCATGAAGATTGCTGCAATCATTACTCACTCTCTCTCTCTCTCTGGGTGCTGTATTTGTAAAATCAAGTTGAAACTGTTCCTGAATGTGCAGAATATCCCTAAGTTTGCTACATCTTGATCTGTTTCTAATAGTTTGGGGTCAACTGTCCACATAAGGTACCAAATCACAAACTACTGGGACAGCTCTTAGGGGTTTGTTGTCATTGTTGTACTCAACTTTCAAAGGAGACGATAATGCATTTTTGACATTTAGCTTTAGTCCATGATCCTGCCACTTGTTATTTGTTTGGAACAAGCCTTCCTGCAGGATGGCTGAGTCTTTTGGGGATTTGATCACTGCTCCTAGCTTGTGTCTTGCTGGTCATTATTATGTTTCATTTTATGATTATTACTAAAAACAATTGTCATAGTGAAGGAGGTGTTAGAAAAAAAATCTCTGCGGGTGGGCAGGGGTTCAAACACATTTCTGCTCCGGGTGTCAAATATGCAAGATACGCCACTGGGTGTAATATTTATGCAAAGGAGAAAGCCAAACTAATCAACACATTAAAGCAGCTCCAAAGATATTTGAAGAGAAATACTGGTTAAGGAACCCAGATATGGAAAATTTCACAATACAAAAAACAAGATCACAAAGAAAGAATGTAGAACAGAAGATAAGTAAAGTAGAAGTTAAACAAATAGAAGTTGAGGTACTGGAATACCTGAAATGTGAAGGATTTAGTGTACAAAGTCTAACATAGGTTATGCCACAGCATGATGGAACAATGAGTCCTTAAAGTAAGGAGAAACAAGTGGAGTAGGAAACATCTGAAGAAGAAGTATGGACATGGGAAAGAAAGAGATTTAATAAGGTGCAATATTTATGCAAAGTAGGAAGCAAAACTAATCAACACAAAAATCAACACCAAAGATATTTGAAGATAAATACAGGTAAAGGCATCCAAATATGGAAAATTTTACAATACAAAAAATAAGAAAACAAAGGGGGAAAGTAGAGTAGTAATGGAAAAGTTAAAGAAATAGAAACTGAAGTTAGCGATTAGCTGTGAATTGAAGGATTTAATATAGAAAATCCAACTTTGGCAACGTCATAGCATAAGGGAACAGTGAGTTCCCAAACTAAGAGAAACATGTGGAACAGGAAGCATCTGATCAGTTGCCACATGAAGATACTCTGGAGCCTTCAGTAGGAAACCAGTACAAAAGTTCAGTTGGAGTTGTTGGTACAGCAAGGGAAGAAACAGGAAACAGTGGCAATTGTAATGCAGTCAATGTTGTGGAGTTGTGGAGTAATAGGACAGTGAGATCCTATATCAAAGAGCAATGGATGATGTAGGATGCAGCTGAAGAGAATATGTCACAGAAAGATATTATGGAACTTTCTGTAGAATGCCCACAGGAAACAGAGAATAAAGAAGGTGCCCTTAGTGTAGAAAAAAAAGACGTAAGGGATGAGTTGCTTAATTTAATAGAGATGGATAGATATATTAAGATCAAGGAAAGAAATGGATTACAGAAAGTCAATAAGACTCAAAATGTTAGAAGACTGTTAACAGAAATTTGTGTGATATAACAGAAGTAAATAGGATATATTACTGTGCAGCAAAATTAATAACAGATAAAGTCTTACAGGAAAATACAGGGCAATAAAGAAAAGAAAGAGAGGGGAATAAATCAAATGCCATCATGGAAATATCAAACAGAGAAAACTATAAAGCAATTAAGACAAGAATTGTCACTCTTAGAAGAGTATAGAAGAGACAACAGATTAACAAAAATATGTATAAAGATAGATATGATAAAAGCAATGAGCAGTAAAGAAAAAGAACAAAATAAGTAATTCATTAATGACCAAAAAAGAATAAAAGGGTAACAAAAGAAAGTGATATTGAACAAAGGATCATTTGTTCTTAAACAAAGTCACAATGGGGAATTATAAAACAGGTATGGCTTGGATAGATTACAAAAAAGCATTTGATAGCATCCCAGATTCATGGATAAAAGAGTGCTTACAAATGTATGAGACAGACCCTACACTGATCAGTTACATTAAAGTGACCATGAAACATGGCAAACCTCTTTGCAGCTAAGCCATAATAAAGGAAAAATTATTATTCCAGGGATAAAAATTCAAAGGTGGATATTCCATGGTGACTTTTTGTCACCACTGCTCTTTTGTCTTACCCTTGATTCATTTAGTTGTCTACTTATCAGATTAGGCCATGGTTACAATTTGGCTCCCAGACAACAACAAAGAGCAAAGACTCCTCATCTTACTTTTGTGGATGATTTAAAACTGTATAATTCATAAGATGAGGAGCTGAAAGCACAACTGGAATTGACCAAAACATTGTCAGATGATATAAGGATGTCATTTGGTCTTGATAAATGTGCAAAAGAAACATTTAAAGCAGGAAAGCTGTAGCATCAGAAAAATATCAGTCTGGGACAGGAATGTGACATAAAGGAACTTGAGCAGGAGGGAGTGTGTGTGTGTGTGTGTGTGTGTGTGTGTGTGTGTGTGTGTGTGTGTGTGTGTGTGTGTGTGTGTGTGTGTGTGTGTGTATATATATATATATATATATATATATATATATATATATATATATATTTGGGAATTGATGAAGGACTGACAATAAAACATGAACAAATACAAGCAAAACTCTGTAAAGAATATTTTAGAAGACTAGAATTAATACTGAAAACAACCCTGACATTTAGGAACAAAGTCCAAGGTATAAACCAATTTGCTCTTCCCATTCTAACTTACAGTTTTATGGTGATTGGCCCCAAAAGGTACTGGATCAGTTGGACAAGAAAACAAGAAAACTGCTTCCCACTTATCAAATGATATGTAGCAATCAGTGTATAACAAAATTATTCATCGTTCTGAAGGAAGTATAGGGCTCATCAAAATCGATTACACATATACATCTGCAATCATAATACTACATACATATCTGATGACCTCATCAGATCCAAATATAGTGGAAGTTGTGAAACATGAAGAGAACAAATCTAAAAATATTTCCCTTCTTAGTTTAGCAGAAGCATATTGGTATCAAGTGGGAATGGAAACCAAACCATAAGTAGACAAAAATCAAGCAGCAACTGAATGTGCCAAAAAAACAAAAGAAAGAATATTAGGAGAAGGATCAGATGGATCAGATAGAAGGCAGGAAATGTGGAAAAGGCATAAATATAGTTGCAAGTATAAATCCTCCTGTAAAACCTCATGTAGATCAAGATATGACACAGGAATTGTTAAGGAGAAGTGCATTTATACTAAAAGATGAAAGGTTAATATTAGTGGCCCAGGACAGTGGACTACCTGCATGTTGGTTTACAGAGTACACTGAATGTAGAAGAAAAAGACAAATGCCTGTCCTGTAAAACAGAACTGGAAACTGTGGCATACCTTGTTTCTGGGTGTGATGCATTAATGGCAGAGGGCCTGTACACTGAAAGGCATAACCAGCTTTCAGACTATAGTAAAAATAAGCTGGAAGTATGCTATAATAAGGTTGCAAGGTTTGCCACCAATAATCAATACCACACCCACCACTGTATTGCCTTTAATGCTTTGAATTGTCTAGAACTGCCTCACCACTTAGATCGCAAACAGATTATCTCCACATACAACATTATTCACAAAGCCAGTGACTGCCCTGCTTTTACTCCTATTATCCATTTCTATCACCTAATAGAGTACTTTAATCTAACGAACAACATATTCTCAGCATATATAAAGTCCACAAATCCTCTGGCCATAGTCTCTACTCATACTGCGTCATGTCACTGAAATAGGGAGTTCTGTCCCTATGCAAATTAGATCTACCTCTAACCTCTCCAACTTCAAACAACTACTAAATGACTATCTAAATAAAGCTTGGCTTTGTTCCTGAACTACCATAAGCTGAACTAGTCCCTCCCTCCTTCCACCACCAACATACCTTGATTATGTTCAGAGAAAAGGAATTAGTAAAATCTATTTTTTAGACAATGGACAAATATCTTTGTATACTAGTTATCTCTGTTCCAAGGAATGTACTAAATGTGTTTAATGTAATATTTATCAACTGTAACTTGTGAATACTTTTAATATTGGCACTCTTGCTATATCTGTCAAAATATTTGCACTATGTATATAAAAACTCACAGTGTATGAACTGAAGCTGAATTTGTAAATAGTTATTATTCCAATCATCTGTATTAGGGTTTGTAATAAATGTATTAAACTGTAACCATATTATGTCAGTGTCTACCCACAAACACACTACTTCAGTCTTAACTATGCCTACTCCTATAAAACAAATAATCTTCAAACTACATAACAATCAGGCTAAATACCTCTTTTACCACATTCACCAACTTATTACCACTCTTCTTTCTGGAGATATACACCCTAACCCTGGCCCCTCTCCTACCTACAGTCCAAATTCCCTCCTTCATACTCCCCCCTCATCAGGAACATTTCTCTTCCTCTCAGCTCTGAATGCTCAAAGTATATGTAACAAAATCCCTAACCTACATGCCTGGCTTCTCCATAACCAACCAGACATCCGGGCCATCTCCGAAACATGGCTGAAACCATCCATAAAAGACTCTGAGATAACACCCCCCAACTACAGTATTATTAGAAAGGACAGAACCCATAAAAAAGTGGTGGTGTCGCTCTCTTGTACTCTTTCTCCCTGTCAGTTACTCCATATACTAAACCCATTCCCCAATTTGCTAACGCTGAACTAATCCTTGCCCTACTTCAAATAAATAGACAAGTTCATTTGCATAGCCTCCCTCTACATCCCTCCCGGGGACAATGTCCATACACTGGAAGATATACTCTCCTGGCTCTCCACCAACATAACCAATGAGACTATAATCCTTGGCGACACAAACATTAACTGGACCAGCATTCAATCTCCCATAAATCCCCTGAATATAAACCTCTACAACTTCAATCAGCTAATCAACTCCACTACCAGACCTACCAAAGATCACTCCTCCGGTAGTACCCTTGACTGTATTCTGGTCTCTCACCCTCATTATATATCCAGTTGTGGTACCCTCCCTGACTCTCTCAGTGACCATTATCCCACTTTTGCTCATCGTCACTCCTCCTCCCTACAACTCTCTCCTACCTACATCTCCACATGCTCCCTAAAACACTTCAACCCCTCCACTTTCTCCAACACACTAAAACATTTCAAATGGAGCCCTCTAAAAATCCTCCCCCTAGAAGATGCCATCACCTACTTCAATACTACATTTACAAACCTTTTAGATACCATTGCCCCACTAAAAATAAAAAGGATTAAAAGTAACACTGTCCCTTGGCTAAGCAAAGATACCTTAGCTGTCATGCACCTCCGAGATAAAGCCCTAAACTGTCACCATAAACATAAAACTCCCATCACCCTAAATGAATACAGAATACTTTCTAACAGAGCAAAAAAACTTATTTCTTTAGACCATAAATCCTACTTCTCCTCACTCCAAAAGAACCATAAGACAAACCCCAAAAAATTCTGGGATGGTATCAACTCCCTCTTTAACCCTGGTAGAAAGGAAAACCCTAGCCCAGACCCCTATACCCCCGACAAGGACTTAGCCACCCAATTCAATTCTTTCTTCATTGACTCTATAACCAAACTAACATCATCCTTCACAAACAACCCTACATCCTCTCCCCTACCATCCCCTATCTCTTCCTACTGAAATACTCCCACCTCCCAACCTCCTCCCTTCTCTATACAACCCATCCCCATATCAACTATAAAAAAACTCCTCCAGAACTTAAAACCATGCTCCAATGCCCCTGACAACATTCCTTCCTACTTCCTAAAGATAGCTGCCGATGCTGTTGCCTTCCCCATCTGCATTCTTATAAATCGATCAATCCAAGAAGGCCATGTACCCCAACTCTGGAAAAAGGCCTTTATTATTCCCCTCCAAAAAGGGGGTAACAACTATAATATCTCTAATTTCGGGCCTATTGCTATCTTATCACCCATCTCAAAACTTCTTGAAAAGTGTATCCACCTACAACTTTCACCATATCTCATAGACAACCATCTGCTAACTCCCACACAACATGGATTCAGACCTGACCATAGCACCACTACTGCCCTCCTCTCCTTCCTTGAAACAGTGAATAAAGCCCATGATTCTGGACACACTGTGTCTACCCTCCTTCTTGATCTTTCTAAGGCCTTTGATACTATCTTTCATAACCTTCTCCTAACTAAACTCTCTAACCTAAATCTTTCTCCCTCCTCTATCAACTGGTTTACCAGCTATCTCTCTAACAGGCAGCAAGCCGTGAAATGGAAAAAAGCCTTCTCCCCATTCCTCAACACTTCCACTGGTGTACCCCAGGGCTCTATATTAGGTCCGCTACTGTTCAATATTTTCATCAATGGCTTTCACCTCTCCATCCCTAATGCAAACATTATCCAATACGCTGATGACTCAACAATCATCTGCTCTGCCACCTCCACCTCCACTCTCATAAAACTAACACAAGATGCCTTCTCCTCCACTGAGCAATGGATACTAGAGAACCATTTGGCACTCAATGCATCAAAAACCAAACACGTGATATTCACCCCCTCAAAAACCACAATAATTGACAAAAACTCATTCTCCATCATCAGTAAGAAAAATACTCCTCTTGAAATAGTATCCAATGTAAAACTACTTGGAGTACTTATTGATGATCAGCTCAAGTTTGATATCCACCTCCACACAAATATCAAAAAAAACACCAGAAACTAGGCATGCTCTACCGCCACAATCAGGCTTGATCTCTCTACCACATATCTTATCCCTTCTCTGCTTTATGGTTCCCCACTCCTAACTAACTTACAATCTTCCCTAAAGACAAAAATCTCTTGCTGTTACAGCAAAATCTCCAAATTCGCCACTGGATACAGATATTCCACCCATCACTGTACTGCCCTCCACAAACTAAATTGGCTATAGTTGCCCAATTACCTCACCTACATTCTACTCATACATGCCCATAAACTCATCTTTAATCCCTCTCTTTGCTCCGCCCTTGCCTCAACCTTTAAAATTCACCTTCCCAACAGACTCCTAAAAACCAATAACCAAAATCTGATCGAACTGCATAAGCCTGCACTCCCACCTGGCAAATCTCTACTATCCTTCTCCTTAGCACGACTCTGGAACTCCCTGCCATCTCACCTTCGCATCACTAGCAGCCTCTCTACTTTCAAAACCTTGCTCCATTCTTACCTGAAAACCCTCTGGGAATGCTGCTGTTCCCATCCCACATGAATTCTCTAGTAACACACCTATTTCATATCCCCATTCTCTGTCGTCTTCCCCATCCTTCTCTATACTATCTTTGTCCCCACTCCCTTCCTTACTCACCTTCCCCCCTTAACTCATCTCTCCCTTACCCCATATACCCAATTCTATCTCTTCCTCCTCCTTCATATTTTTCTCTGCAGAAATACTCATTCTGTAAATTTCTTTTTATAGTTGTATGCATTTGCAATCATGGAATTACATATTTGTAAATATCGTAATATTCAATTAGCCTTTAATTCTGTTTTTACATCTTACTAAATTGCACCTTCAGATAGCATTTTTATATGTACTATTGTTATTTTTATACTAATGAAATTTTGTTGTTTTTTCATTGTATACTGTGGAGCTTTTCTCCCCAGGACTACATTGAAAATGGGCTCTTCTGGCCCAATGGACTATCCTGGAAAACAAACTTCAAATAATAAATAAATAAAATAAAACTTTTCTCCCCAGACATCTGCTGAAAATGGGATATTATACCAGTAGGACTTTCCCAGTGAACAAATGTTAAATAAATAGTGTAAGTGCTGAATGTACAAAAAGGTGTTATAAAATTGCAATGCCGAAAATGGGACCAATATTTGTTACTTCATACAGACCCCTGAGTGGTCTGCATGTGTACTATCCTGTGAATGTTTATTAAGGTTTCATGTGCAGCATTTTCACAGATCGCTTAACTTTAAAACTGTCATCACTTCTAAGTCAAAGATTAGCTAGTGATAGAACTTCATGTAGTTGAGTTCTTACACAGGGAGAACCATGACTTTCATTAACAAAATCCCTTATGTCTCTTGGTATCAAATCCAAAATAATGAAACATGTCAACAAGCAAACAAACAAACAAACACAAGTGGAACACATTGATCTAAGAATGAGGTGAGACACAAACTCTTCTGCATTATCTGTGTTCCACAGCTAAAAATAAACAACCAAAAGAAAAAAGTAGTTTCTTTTTCTACGTTACTGAAACCACATGCTCAGTGAAGTAAAGCAACCAATTATTTAAAACATTTTATTTAAAATTTTTCTTTTAGGCAAAATCAATGATGATGAGGATGATGACGATGGTTATCGTGATGTAACTGCGTCCCTGACCTGAGTACCTGTGGATCTCATCCATTTGGGATTATTACTAGAACATCTCTGCAAAATGCATTTCAAAGCTGGAAAAAATAATTTACTGGACTTGGTCTTGGTTATGACAAATCCAGGTGGTAGGAAGTAATGAGAGATTCACAAAGCATTTAACATTTTCTCAGTGTGTCGACTTGCAGATCTATACATGATACCAAACTATAATTCAGCTCTTTCTTTCAGTGTTATGCAGATACTGCTGGCAATCTGCAGAGACTACACTTTGAGGCAGCCAGCTGCTGCATTACTATGCCCCCCAGATGACAATGAAGATCAGAGGGGTTAGAATGTGTGCCTCTATTAAAGGCAACTAAACTATACCATTGGCTGAGAAATAAGATGCTTGATGAAAAATATTAAAATTTTCCCCTGTGGTGGAAAAAAAACTGTTTTTACTCTGTTGTTGGCTCCTCACAACTGACCATCAGTTGCTCCCAGTTATCTCCTCATTAACTAGGATTATGAGCTCTGCTTTAGCCTGCAAGACATAAATAATCCATGTCCAGGGCAGTAAGGAGATAGATGACCCTGGGCCAGCATCACACTGCTGCTAGGGAGCATTCTTCCTCATCCTTTTCCCTGCCGGTGCTTATACTCTGTAACACCCCAAAGGAGGGCCATGTAATAGGCATCAGAGCCAATTACCTCTCAAATTAACAAGGAGGCATCATCAACAAGAGGCACCACCCACACTCAGGTAGCATTTCACAGTTCATTTCCAGATGTCCATCAGGGAGAACCTCTTGCTGTGACGGTGATAGTGTGCACCACTGTGCCAGTGGTGGAGAAAAAAAAAAAAAAAAAAAAAAAAAAGTCTGTACACCTCACTCTTCCATCCCAGAATGGGTGTGCATAACCTCTCTGCCAGCACATGACATTCTGCTACTAATCAGGTTGCCTGTACCATCAGAGTTTTATGCCTCTGTGCAAGAGCTTTGGATGATACAGCAAACATGAGCTAATTTTATTAAGTAGGAAGCGTGGTGAGCACAGTCCTTAGATGGGGGAGGGGGGGCTAGTGGGAGTTTGTCCTCCACAGAAAAACATATTTTGTATTCTTAATTTGGTCATCTTGGCTCAGGTGCAATTTTAAGTAAACTGGCTTGCACAGAGCTAATCAGCTTTGACCCACCTCTCAGCTATAATATTAATTTCTTTAACTGACATCCAGACACCCAAATTAAACTTCAGTACTTTGTCCCATGTCAGGGTTAAATGTAAAGTTCGCTACCCCTCATATCTGTCACATATGTAGTTTTATATCTTTTTCTCTAGTAAACAATCTCATTAACTGATATCTAAGAAATTCTAGTTCATAAATGCCTTTTTTGTATTAATAACAAATATATTATAACATCATTAATGCAGAAGATTATGATCAGGTCGCTTATCATAACTAACTTGTATTGCTGATTACACTCTGAATTTAGGAAAAAGACAACCTTGTTATACATCTCTCTGACATCAAAGAGATGCATAATATAGAGTATTATAACTGGGTTACTAATCATAACCTTTTTATTATGTGTTCAAGATATGGATACCGTGAAATTCACCTTTTCAGCCAAGCTCGAGAGGTGAATCTTGGCATCTATGTCGAGAGCACATAGTTTAAGGTTATGATTGGTGAGACAATAATAATTCTTTGTAGTGCACAGAGCTTTATCAGCTCCATTTACTACTAGTTACAGGGAAAAAATTGCTAAGTATTTTCCCATCTTTCAAAGCCATAAAACACTTAGCAAGTGCTGCCGTACAGGTAGTGTAATGCAGTCCATTACATATACACTTACTGGTTATGCTTTTCAACTGTGTAGATTTTCATAGGACATCTACTTTATTGCTTCATATTTTTTTCTGTTCCTCATAAGATATGTGGCTTTTGGACAAACAATGATGGATTGACGTTACTAAATAATGACATATATTTGAGTTTCAGAATTTGTGTCCTTCAGGAAATGGATGCTGACACATTCTGTTATTCTAATAACTATGTTTGTTTGAGGAA